>NC_134277.1:15632178-15862178 GCF_949628215.1 Phalacrocorax aristotelis | reverse complement strand
ATTTATGCTTTCTGAAATTAGCTACAACAAAGTGAGTAATTGCTGGGTGAGGCATACAACATTTTACAGACCTTGTTCTTCCTCGAATGAGATCCTGGGGCTGCTTCAAAAAGTGTAGTCCTCTGTAACCATTTTTGGTGCTCAAAGCAATTACTTTTCAATGGGAAAAGCAAGCAGGAGAACAACAGTATCCAAGAGCAGAGTTGTCTAGTTTGTAAACCTCGACCCTTCATATCATTCAGTTATTGACCAAGTTGGTAAAAGGAGTGTGTTATGATTAAATTACTACAAACCTCATCTTGGATGACATGGAGCACCGTGAGGCAGGTGTCTGGTAAGAGGAATTTAAAAAAGAAACTTCTTTAAGGTCTGATCTCTTCACAAGGACTTTTCACTCCACTGTTCCAACAAGGTGCGAGTTTCGTACAAGTAAAAGCATGTAAGGGAGATGAGAAACAAGAAAGAAATGCTACACCTCCCCCCGCATTCTCCAGCAGCAAGCCAAAGGCAGCTGAGATGGGGGGGGGGGGTGAGGCAGAACTGATTAAGAGCACTCGTGGGAAGCCTGGGAGAGGCAGGTGCTACTGCTGCTGCTACAACGGTGTTTAAAGTCAGGAAAAAGAAGCTGCCGAGTAAGAACATATGGTAATAGAGCAAATTTGCTGGATGGAATGTATATTTTTCCCCTGCTTACTGCCTCTCAAATAAAGACTTTGGTTTTATGTGTCAGAGACTTTAAACAATAACAGGCCACTGCAGGAGGCAAATGTTAATGACAGTAGTATGAGGGAGCTGTTTCTGAGTCAAGGGAAAGGATTTCCAGGGGTTTGGGGCTATTAGCGCAGGCCAATACACACATCTGCTCTTCGTGGGTTAGATTCATGGTTTTGCCTTCCATGGCATCCAACCACCTGCCTTCTACAGGAAGAAAGTCAACAGAGCTGGTTTGCAGGATGCTGGGGAGAGGGAATAGAGAGGAGGAAAGCACAGCAGCAAAAATAGGCTGAACACTCCATTGTGTTTTAGCTGGCATAAAAGCAGGAAAAAAGACTTTATCCAAGACACCTCTGCCTCTCAGCTCTTATTTTCTTCTGCAGATCAGCTAGGAAAGAAAGAAAAGAGGATTGTGGAGAATTCATGTGGGAGAAAGCAATTTCTGGAAGAGAAAATTTAAATTAGAGGAGAGCTAAGGGAACTTCAAGGGGGAGGAAGAGGAACAAACATATGTTTATGGAGATGTCAGGAGATTTAAAGGCTGATGAAGTCCTTATGCACAAATCTGAAGGGGAAACAAAGAACAGGATAATAAAACATGACAGTATTACTGGAGAAAATACTGGGAAAAGAGGGAAAGAAGAATGGGGTTTAGAAAATCTATAAGGAAACAAAGACATACAAAGGGGCAATGGAAACTCTAAACAATGGTGAGGATCATCTCACTTAAATTTTAGATCTAAAGACAAATGTCTGAGTGAAAGCTTGTCAGATTTTAATCTAGGGAGAGCAATCAGCATACAACGACAATGAATGATTGCTGGAAAACTTACATACCTAAGGTTCCTAGAGGACATGACCTCTGAAGAGGCTTCTTTCTTTCTACTGGATATAAGGGGACTTTGACAGAAGTTGAACTTGTATATGCCAAAATACAGAAAAGGCTCCCACTCTATAAGAATGAGACTAAGAATGTAGAAGACAAATGCTTTAACTGAGGGAGAACCAGACTCAGGGAAGTGGAGGCAGAAGTAGAGAATATGCAAAACCATGTGAGAATGAGAAGAAAGCCTGGACAAATCACACAAGCGTGCAGAGAAGGAAAAGTCACTGGAGAGAGAAAAACTTGAGGTGTGGAGTGCTAACAGAAAGTTTGTTTCATTCAACTTTTGAGTACGCAGTGACATAACAGAAGTTTGACCTCTGAGATCACATCCCTTTTACTTGGAAATATAGTGTCCTTTTGGTTCTAGTCTGAAAACTTAGTAGGTGCATAAAGGTAGTTTTGCCTTTTCAGGAGGTGAACATCTCATTAACAGCAGAGGACTGGAAGGTCAGCAAAATCCACCAATCTCTGCTCCCTGTAGCCTCAGGCTTAACAAGACCATACTTCAGAAGAGTCCTCCCTTCCCACCCTCTTGCCAGGAACAGCTCAAAAGCTAGAAAATACTTTAAGAAAAAATTAAAACTCTCAGTACTAAAGACAATAAAAGTATAAGAAACATTTTGTAATGAAAAGAGAGACTACAGGCATCACCAAGACTTAGCCTACGTGAAATGCCTGGGTGGGTCCTTTAAGCACTACATTTCATGTTATAAAGCAAACAAACCTTTCCCCTTCATATACAGGTCTCTACCAATAAGATCTTAGGAAAAAGTCTCTTGACTTCAAAAGGCATGTCCAACTCATCCTTGAGTTTGTGTGTGAAGTACTCAAGCAGTGTTAGTCAATGTGACGAGGAGCGTCAGCATTTCCTAAGATGTGACTAAGCTCTGAAACTTCAGACAAAGGCTCTGCTTCCCAACCACCTGCCTTGCAAAGTCAAAATGTTTCTGGCCCTTTCAGGTGACTAATCGATGACATGTAGCATGGGATTAATTAAATACAATATAAATTCAGAACAACAAATACAATCAACAAACTATGATCTTGTCTGTTTTCAACTTCCTCTTGGGGATGCCAACAAATCAAATACCCAAAGGTTAATATCACACACTTTATTTTTGAGACAACAGGATGGAAACTGGGCAGCCACAGGAAAAGTAAACCAGATATGATTAAAGAAATGTTATGACCTTTGTGAGACTTTGAGGACTGCTGAGCAGCCTGCGAGTTAATGTGATAGAGGAGAGAGATTGGTGTTTGTTTACAGCATGACCAAAGGCAATAAAAGAAACTACAGAGGAAGAAAGTAACAAAGAACAACGCTGCCCAGCCAAGCGTTTCTTCCCTGAGTCTGCTTCCCCATTTTCATGAGAGAGGAAATGCAATGCATCCACGCTCTGAGCCCGAGTCATGTATTTATAATTTATTAAGAGGTCAAAAATGGCATTTGCTGGGTCTCAGTGTCCAAAACTCCTAGAATTACTTTAAGAACTGAGACTCTGTGTTTAAATTCAATAACTAGAGCTTACTGAACACATCCATTATGATGGGAAGTTCACCTGCAGCAAAACTACAAATTCCTACCCCAAGGTAGGGCTGGGCCTTGTGCGAGACCCAGGATCAGATTCTCTGCAGGAAGCTTCAGCATTAGGTATTCCAGGTCATACCAGGAGACATGAACTCAGTAAATGCACTTAAGGTTTTATCCAGTTTTTCTCTCTCTTTCTCTCTTCCCTCCCTTTTTTAAAAGATATCCATGTACAGTATTCTAAATAGGCTTTGGCCAAAATTTGAAGCACTTTGCATATCTTTTGTATTTGACTGGTCTTCTTAGATTAAAATAAAAGCTTAATGAAAGTCAAACGAGAAGAGCCTGTAACATTTTCAAAGATATGTTCAAACATTACCTGATTCACCCTCACTGGCTCATTAAGAAGAGGAAATTGCAGCAGAATTCTGTGTTAAAACCACTCAGAAAGGAGATGACAGATCCAGGATCAGTACTTATAAATTACTGTCTGTCACCCTCGATCTCAGTCCCAGCCCTGCAATAAATGTCTGTGGGAAAGTTCCCTGGGCAGGCTCAGAGCCATCACATCCTCAGAAACGGCTAACTTAAGTTGAGAAATTTGCTCCTCCTTTCTTCATAGCTTTTTACCAAAGTCTCACCCCTTTCAAACACCAATCTTATGATATCAATAACCCACCATGGTAAAAGTAATTTGTGGAATTAGATATATTGCTAGCTATTCAAATATTTTCTATTACCTATTAGTGCACTGTCCAGCACATCAATACAGAGCCCAGATATTACAGCAAGGGACACTCTGGAAATGCCTAAGCAGACTCATCAATTTAATCTCTGTTGCAATACAGTGCATTAGTGGGATGACTTTTTTTTTTCCTTTTTCTTGGCACAGCTTAGGGAGCTCAGAATTAGGACAAATATTCTCTTTCCTCCTCAACAAATGCTTAACAAATGACAAAAGTGACAGCTTTGAAAGATTGATTTTTTAAAAGTGAGGTTCTGTATGGTAGCTTATGAAAGCACTTTAATTTAGAAGGATTATTAATCAACCATCCGTTCAGATAATTTTCTAATTTAGGGGAAAAAAAATCTATATTCTGTCTCTTACATCCCCATCAGGTACTAAAATATGAATGTCTGCACTCATTAACAAATACAAATAGGGCGCATTATCTGATGCAGAGAGACAGAGTTAATGCTGAGATGTAATACTCCTACCTGACGGAAAATGTTCTGAATTTTAGTACAGAAGAGCTATGATCTGAATTTTAAATATTTTATTATATTACAGCCATAAATACCATTCATATATGAAATGGCAAACTTATTCTGACACACTGGAACACAGCTACTTGTTCTGGATGCTCTCTCTGGTTAATTCTACATAGAGTAGAGACATAATTTCCTATTAAAAAAGCATGGGATAATCAAACAGCAAGTGTAACTAAGGATACAAAGATAAGAGTTCAATGCAAACAGCAGAATTGGCAAATAAAATTTTAAACCTGAAGAATCACGAGATATTTTGACTGAAGCATTTATAAACTCATCCTTACACTGATTTATTGTTTTGTGGTCTATCTACTTTGTTTCCCCAGCATGAATCCTGTGAAAATTGGAAATATAATGTGAATATTTATCACCACAACTTTATTCTGAACCAATGCAAAGTGTTAAGGAGGTATGCAAAATAGCATAAATTAGTCTTCTATACAAAGTGCATTTAAAGCTCAGTCCAGAGGAGTTATGTGCTTAGACTGGGATGCGGACAGAAAAGCATCTACAAAGTGGCTCGTGTTTCCTGGCCAACTTTTCTAACTGACTGGCTACTGAGTCAAAGATGAATGCTACCGTCACTGCAGTCATGCTTAACAGAATAAAACCTGACTTAAAAACAATAGTTGCATTTTGGGGGGGACTGTTCTTCCTTGAATCACCCTATTAGCTGAATAGGAAGCTTCAGAAGGAAAAACAAAATAAATGTACATCTCTAACAAAATATTGTCTTCTTGGAGGCATACGCTATTGACTTGGAGGCTACATTTTTTTTGAGGTGTGACTCATAATGCTTTCTAAATGGACCCTGGAATCATGTCTGGCTTAAAAATCCAAGTTTATTGTGACATGTATATACATAGGCATAATTTATGAAGGAAGACATGCAAACACAATTGTAACACAAAATATGTGGCAAGGGAGTCATTTACTAGGCTTTCATACAAAATACAAATTTATTACTAAATGTCTATGCCTGAAACTCAGTATGTAGTACATCATATTTTAAATTATTAACATCTCTGCTGGAGAAGCTTCCTTCATAAAATATTTACACGGCACATCTCAGGACTCTGTATTTTGCCAGCAGTTACTCAAAGTGCAAGATAAATATAGTTAACAGGTCATTCTTTTCCTTGATGAGCTATTCTTTTCACTAAAAACCCCCAAAATGTTTAAGATATACTACTGCTATGGCCTTTGTTATGAAATAGTGCACTCCAGTATAATGATATATTTTGACCCCTGAGAGCTATTGGGGTCAGAGGGCATAGCTTTTGCTAATGACAGTGCATGGCTGTGAAACACAAGAGGCAGGCATGTTTCAATTACTTTTCCAATTAGTAGCAACAATCAATGCATGCTGCAAAAAAGCCTTAAGGAAACTGGCAAAATGTTGCAATGTATGAATATTATTATCTTTTAAGTAACAAACCCAGGAACAATAAAAGTATTAGTATTCCCTTGATTGTTTTTTTCAATACTGCAAGACCATACAACCCTTTATTTCAAACCAGGCAATCTGGAAGTGTTGCCATTTCAAAATCCAGAGAGTTCTTCAAAGCAAGTAAGTATTAGATAACTTATTCTTTTCTAACCTAGGCAAAGAAGAAAACATCATGTTGGTTATTTTGTTAGAGAAAGTAAGTCAAATTTATGATGCAAACTTCAAATGTATTAGACTGTTATTTAAAACTAAGCAATAATTATGTTCTAATTTTTCAGAGTCCCTGCTTAATAGAAAAAAAGAGCCCCCAGCATTTCAAACTCTTGGCATACAGTTGCCTGGGCTACTAAAAAGCTTCTCAACACAGTATGAGAATTCTGTTGGCATTTGTATATTCAGTTTGTGAATGTCAAAATAAAATTTTAAAGATGTAAGGAAGCAGCAAAGTAGAACTAGAGATTCAAATGGCTCTTAAAATAAAACAAACCCAACTATACCCAGGATATAAGGCACATATGTTTTGAAATACGTAAGATGTTACTGTTACCAAACATTCAACCACACAGTTTAAAAATTAATTTGAAATATTTTCTTGATGTTTGCATAGTTTTATTAAGGATATGAAGTAGTAAATCTTTGGATCAATTCTGCATTGATGGTTGATACTAAAAACAGAAAAGTTATGATGAGGTAGCATACTAATTTAAACTTCACAATACACACATATTGCTTTCTTTAGTGAGCTAAATAGCTCACGGCAATACCCCCTACATCCCAAACTCATGTGACCATTCAATTTCATATTTGTTTTAAATAACGTAAGAGATACATCTTTCTAATGAAAAAAATTACAGAACATATAAGAAATTAAAAATATCTCCACGTCCCTTGCTACATAGAAATTATTGGTAATAATGCATAGGAATGATTTTTTTTCTTATATTCAGGGAGAAAAAGTGATGTCAATTCAGTAGTAAATAAGGATATTACTAAAGAGCAATCATCTGTAACTAATTGTTTTCAAATCTGCAAGACCAGATCACTTGTGGTTTATAATTTCTACGGAATGGTCTGAGGGTTTCCTCTGGACAATAATTTTGAAGTATAGTGTCTGCTGTAACACAGACTAAATTCTAAAATCTGGAGAAAAGACAATGTGTCAACATTTCAAGGAAGTAAGTGGGATCATCTCAACATGACATCATTGTAAGGAAAAATTGTGAAAATAACGTTAAAAGAGGCAATCAGTTGGATTGAGTGGTAGCATGACTAATAACAATCAACACTGTTTAATAGAAAACAGGTCTTAGGAAATTTCGTACCATTTTGTGACGATATTACAAATTCAGTAGATAAAGATAACTTTTGAACATACTTGCTTTAATTTCTGTATAAATATCTCTCCCTATTATCTCTCTGATGAAGAAGTAGCATGGCACAAAATCAGCACCGCTTATATATTAAACATATATATTAAACATGTTACTATAGCACAGTGGCTCTCAGAACTTATTTTGTGAATTCCTGCACCTGCATGTGAAATGTAGGATCAGAAAAGTCACATATATCTGCATGTGACATTGATAATGTTAAAAGAAAGTCATTTGCAGTTCTTGTCACCACACTTTCAAATGGATGCCTATTAAAAGAACAGTATATATTATCACAATAAGGGTGATAATTTACAATAGATGGAATAACTTACAATAGATGTGGTTATTTGTTCTCTCACCTGAAACCTTAAATTGAAATTAGAGGGACCAGAAATACGAAATTGAACAAGGCAAAGACGAACTGATGAAGAAATTCTAGATGAAAATTACTATGTAATTTCAAAAGACCAGTAAACCTTTTGTTTTTGCACAGGAAACATATTTTGGCACAGAGCTAAATATCATCCATGTTAACCCTTCAGCATGGATAATGTTTCCCTAGCTCACAGAGGAGCTGTGGGGCTGAAATTAATTTTAATGCTTTTTGTAAAATTATTTTGATGCCAAAAATAAGAGAATAAACACATGTTCTTCCATGTTTGCTGATTCTATCTATCTCCTGCATTTCAATATTATTCATTAGGTTCTGTTGTGTTTCAAATGAGACTATGTTCAAACAGTGTCTCACATCATCAGGGACCAACTCACCCTGCGGCCTCAATGAGTTATTGAAACCCAAATTGTAAACAAGATTATAACAATAGGTACAAGCCTAAGTCAACCCTGTATAACAGTAAACTAATATCTACCCTCCACTTTTAACTTCTGAAAATTAGCTGCTTTGGACTATGCCCAGAGCTCCCAGCTATGATGGAAAAATGCACTATAGTACTTGTGGAGTCAAGAGGCTCTTGGCAGTGCAAGCCCCCTCTTATTTACTTTACCTATGAATCAAGCATGAGCAAGGTAAGCAAGAGTTAATTTTTTCTGCTGATTGAAAGATTTGCTAATAGCTGTGGAATTTGCATGATAATACACACTCACTGCAAAAGCAAATATATGTATTATTTTAGATGATTGAATGAACTACAGAGCTGAAAGGAAAACTTTTTAAAATATACATTAAAATGTTTTGCTCATTATGCACTGTAATTGCTTTCCTCAAAGTGTGTATGTGTTTGGCTGCATATGCGTATACACGCAATTAGGTCTATCCAATTGCAGCAGCACTGGGGAGTCTCTTTTAGAATTAGGAAAACTTTTTAGCTGACATGGGGCAGATCTATAGCTCTATTCCATTTTGTGCTGGACACCAGTAGGCTGAATTTTGTCTAGTGTGGCAGACTCCTCAGCAAGGCGAACTGATTTGGCTGGCACTCCCCTTGAACCTCTTCAAGGGAGTACGCTGCAGAGAGAAGAAAGGAGAGCATGCCATGATCTTGGCTATCTCAGGGGTTACAGTTGGTCCCAAGGAACTCTTATCTGTTTTTTACTGACCACAACCTTGAAAAATAAAAAGATGACACACACACAAATAGAAACAACTTCTTGAAGTTGACCATGTAACCTTCTCAAAGACTCTTCTCTAAAAACTGTCTTGCAGGTGAGGGTGGCATCATAATTAAAGAAGAGAAAGAATTTGAGCAAGGTTTACTCTAGGCTCCCTTAGATGCTAAGCAAAAGCCACTTTTGCACACACAGCAGAGCATCCATTCTTAAAATGAGGCACTATACATTACAATCTTTTGTTATATCAGTGATATAAGTATATTATTTCCCCCTTTCCACTTAACACTTTCTGTTCTCATTTCTCATATACAAAACACACTGGGACAAGCACAAAGAATGAAAGGTAAACTGAAAGACGCTTCCATGTGGCAATACATCAATCTCTGAGACACCACTCTGGATTCACACTTGCAAATAGGTCTAAAGAATTACCCTTTGAACAGTTAATATAGCAGCCCCTCTCCCCAAATTACCGAGCTGGGAAATTCAAGCATTCAAGCACTGCACTATTTCACTCTGTATGGTAAAGGAATTGCCCAAACTTTAAATGACATTACTAACAATTATCAGTTTCACAAAAGCAGAAAATAGAAGTTGCAGTGTTACAAAAAAACATTAAAAACAATCACTTCTATGTGATGTCTGAGAATCTTAAAGAGAAATTATATTCACCACACATGCCCTAGCTCTACGTTGTGCTCATGCTTTCCAAATCTCTTAAATTACTGAACAGAAAACAGGTGTTTAAGTTCTTATGGTACATCTGTCATATTCATGCCACATTGTTTTCTTCCACTGAATTCAAGCACTAATGTAAATGTGATCTCAGTTAGTTCAATGGTAAAGAACAGCCTACATAAAAATACTGGTAGAGGTGCTTGCAATGGACTAAGAAGTCAGTGTTTCTGGCTAACACTCAGTATATCATAAATAATTCAGTACTGTATCAGATCACTCTCTTTGTACCTTTCTTTAATAACATCTCTACCAAAAATTAAACCTTTCATAATATAAACCAAACATTATAAATAAGGACTTACACCATGTCATTTCACCTACTTCAAGAACAGTGAGTAATGAACAATGCTGTCTGATAGCGGTTGGATTGAGTGGGAGAAGGTGCAGTAGAGGCCGCTTTTAAAGTTTTTCACGTTTTTATACGCTGATCTAGCTTTATTTTATTTTTAAGGTCAAGGGGCACTATTAAATCACTTGACAAATGGCATGACATATGTTCAGGAGGAAACACAGAGAAAACCTGGGAAGGTATTGCTAAGTTGCACATTAGTGCAGAAAACACACTGCACAGTAAAACACTATAAAGTTACCACATGATAGACATGCAGAAAACCTAATAATTAGAGCACTGTGGACATGATGATAAAGGAAAAAAATAGGATAAATTATGTTCTTGTTAGAAAAGCCCCCATGTTTATCCATTAGCACATACAGTTAGTATTTAAAATTGCTGACGCTGGAAGTGGTACAATTGTTTATTGCTGCCACTTCTGGGAAACATTCAGTTACGTATTTTCAGGCAAAATAATAGGCACAGAGGTAATGTGCTTTGTCTCGGGGCAAAGCTTGCCACTGCACAACTTTTTAGCACCCAGAGCTTGCCAGTCAACTACAGCAGCACTGACGGTGAGCTGAGAGACTTCCACTTTGTCCGCATCAAGAGGATAAAGGTGTTGCACATGGCTAAATGGGAAAGAATTAAATTTTCTTTAAACCACCTGCAAAGGCTAACTCAGAGCAAAGATTTGTTTCCTGATTGATTGGTGCTCCTGAGCATGAATTTTAGCTGCTGTTAAAAGAAATAAAAAGGTAACTTCCAGCAATTAAATTCACAGAGCTTTCTGTGGTTATAAAATCACCAATAGGAAGTGATTAGCCATGCTGGTGGAGAACAGAAGCTGTTACTCTTCTAATGAAAGCCCTCTGTCTGGGGTTCCCACCTCAGCTTCCATTTAGTTGCTATAGTTTTATCATGCCTATGTAATAGGCAGTTTTGCTTCCTCCTGCCAATAGTCTGCCATGGTAAATAGGAAAAATGTTCTTGAAACTGCACAGGCTGCTCACACATTTTATATCTGAGAAATTAGATCAGTTTATGAGCAGCATATAACAGTTCTGTTATCCAAGTCTTATGATTTAATCCCTCGTCTTATGACATTTATGTATTTTCCCAAAGTGCCAAGTGATGGGAGTTACACATCCCTTACATTTTTAATCTAGTTTCCTAAGAAAAGGAAGTTTTTACGATTGCACTGGTCTGTATCTCAACCTATGAAGAGCTTTCTAATAACTTTTGAACCTACAGGCTGATTTAAGTTAAAATTAGGGATAAAAGTCTCAAAGATAATTAAGTTCCTGAAAGTTTTATACAAATCACTGTCTGGACTGAGGGCAGAATTTGAAATTACCGGCCCCTCCATTGGAAATGTGGCCATAACTCAGCCCTGAGACACTGCTTTGGAGCTGCCAGCTGGTTGACCAACATACCTTTCCTGGCTGCTCGGCACGCACATAGCTTTAGATATGCTGAACTTTGTACAATTGTTGCCTCTTTTCCAGTGGGAATGTAATGGGAAGGGAGCTCATGGTATCTTGCTGGGGAGAAAAAGTTTAGAAAATACATGACAAAAGTCTGTAGGACAAAAGACTTTTGGTTCTCCTGTTCAAAAAACACTTTTTCTCTTTTAAAGTAAGACCTACTCACACAGCTGGCACAGAACCTGCAAACGCAAGGGCTTAAATCTCTATAGGCTCAAGAATCAATAAAGTGAGTCAAAAGAGGAGAAAAATTTTAATCGCAAAACTTCTTTAAGCACCCTCATGATCTTGAGGTGACAAGCACTGATAATACCATAAGAAGTTACATCAAAAAGATGCCAGGGCCAAATCCTTGTTTAAAAGTGGAACACATTTGATACAATACTCAGATAAATACAGACGGGGAATTTCCCGATAGGGATTATGAACATGGAGTTGAGGATGGGGTCTGCATTGCCCTGGTTTACTATGTCTTGATTCACTTCAAAACACATTTGGAATCAGAAAGATACCTACCATACTGCTCATAACAGGCAGACTTGCAATGTTTATATGCAACCTTTTGATGGAAATATTTTATTATTTCCATCAAAATATTCTTTCCATCAAAATATTATTTTATTATTATTCATGAATTTGTGTCTGACAGCCTTATAAGGCACCTATGGAAAGAACAAACCTCTAAAAACTGATATTCAACTGTTCCTCAAAAAAATTACATCGGCAGAGAAGAGTTCAAGCTTTAAGGGTTAATAGAGAGACGAGACTACAACATTATTTTAAAATGCTTCATTCCACCTAATTTTTAAGTTCATATGCTGATACAATACTGCCATTAGCATATTAGATATGAACTCTCCACAGCTACTGATACGTCATTATAAATAATTAAATACAAATCTATGGGTCATTGTAGCAGAAAAATAAATTCATGAGAGTAGAAATGGACTCTTTTTTGTCTAATGCATTTCAAAGAATTAAAAATGCCAGATGGATTTTAATTCAGGTAAAATGATTAGAAGCTCCTAAGTCTCTCCTTCTCCACCCCTAATCCTGACCTTTCCTCTCCCATTCATTTATTCTCTGTAAGTTTTAGTCCAGTGGGCAATTAAACTGACCCCAAGCACTGCAATCCAGCTATTCCCTCCTTAATAGCTGTCATGATCAACAAGATCCCTCTAAATTGTGGGAAGTCAGTATTTTCAACTGAACATCAGAGGTGCTTTGATAGCCTCTCTCCGCCCTCATGGTGATACAGTCAGACTGTTTACATTACTGGCTTGAGCTACACTGACACTATATTTTACTGCCTCAGGATAAGGAGAGCATGACGCAGGAGAGGGAACATGTATGTGACTCGGGTTAGGCAACTGAGGTTCCTTCGCAGGCTGCCTTTAATAGAAGGGAACAGGCTTTTTGGGAAGCAAAATTCAGACCATCTCTTGCTACTGAGTAAACAGCTGGGGAAGACTAACTTGTGCATCAGTGCTCAATACTGAAAGTTAAGGATGAAAGAATTGCTCCAAGTGTTAAAATGAAGCTCTGCTTACCTTTTTAATCTGCATGATAAGTGTGCACTTCTAATCACAGCTCACATTTCTACTGCATAAAAGTTCTACTTTCAAAAAGAATAAAATTTTCTGGTTTGTAGCCTGTATCTATCTTGCAGAAAGACAAAGTGTAAAAACATAAATATGAGGGTCTGAAACCTTTGTAATTTCTTACATTTCCTGTCTGTTAGGGGAGCATCCTTTTAGAATCATAGAATGGTTTGGGTTGGAAGGGACCTTTAAAGGTAACCTAGTCCAACCCCCCTGCAGTGAGCAGGGACATCTTCGACTGGATCAGGCTGCTCAGAGCCCTGTCCAACCTGGCCTTGAATATTTCCAGGATTGGGGCATCTCTCCAGGCAACCTGTTCCAGTGTTTCACCACCATCATTGTAAAAAATTTATTTCTAAATCTACCCTCTTTTAGTTTAAAACCATTACCCTTGTCCTATCGCAACAGGCCTTGCTGAAAAGTTTGTCCCTATCTTCCTCACAGGCCCCCTTTAAGTACTGAAAGGCCGCAACAAGCTCTCCCCAGAGCCTTCTCTTCTCCAGGCTGAACAACCCTAACTCTCTCAGCCCTTCCTCACAGGAGAGGTGCTCCATCGCTCTGATAATTTTTGTGGCCTCCTCCGGACCCCCTCCAACCCCCTGTTTTTCCTGTGCTGAGGGCTCCAGAGTTGGATGCAGTGCTCCAGGTGGGGTCTCACCAGAGCAGAGTAGAGGGGCAGAATCACCTCCCTCGACCTGCTGGCCATGTTGCTGGCTGATGCAGCAGAGGATGCAGTTAGTATTTGAGGCTGCAAGTGCACATTGCTGGCTCATGTCCAGCTTTTCATCCACCAATACCCCCAAGTCCTTCTCCGCAGGGCTGCTCTCAATCCCTTCATCCCCAGCCTGTACTGATACTGGGGGTTGCCCCGACCCAGGTGCAGGACCTTGCACTTGGCTTTATTGAACCTCATAAGGTTCTCACAGGCCCACCTCTCCAGCTTGCCCAGGTCCCTCTGGATGGCATCCCATCCCTCAGGCGGGTCAACTGCACCACTCAGCTTTGTGTCATCTGCAAACTTGCTGAGGAGGCACTCAATCCCACTGTCTATGTCATTGATGATGATATTAAACAGTACTGGTTCTAGTAAGGGCCCCTAAGGGACATCACTTGTAACCAACCTCCATTTGAACATTGAGCCATTGACCACTACCTTCTGGATGTGACCACCCAACCAACCCCTCATGCACTGAACAGTTCACCTATCAAATCCATATCTCTCCAATTTAGATAGAAGGATGTTGTGGGGGACTGTGTCAAAGGCCTTACAGAAGTCCAGATAGATAATACCTTTAGCTCTTCCCTTGTCCACTGATGTAGTCACTCCATCATAGGCAGCCACTAGGTTGATCAGGCAGGACTTGCCCTTGGTGAAGCCATGCTGGCTGTCTCAAATCACCTACCAGCTACTCCTCCTAGGATACCTGTACCTGCTTCCACTACCTGTGCACTTCCTCTTGCCCTTAATTTGACCAGCAGGTCTCGACTCAGCCTTGCTGGTCTCTTGCCTTCCTTTCCTGGTTTCTTACACCTGGGGATCAAGAGCTCTTGTGCTCTGTGGAAAGCGTCATAAAGGTCTGCCAGCTCTGTTCTGCTCCCTTGTCCCTGAGAGCAGTTTCCCAGGGTGTCCTATTGACTAATTCCTTGAACAGCTGGAATTTTGCTTTCCTAAAATTCAGGGTCCTGACTTTACTCTTTGCCCGACCCATATCCCTCAGAACTGAGAACTCCACCAGTGCAGCCCTAGCTGCCTCCAATCTTGACATCAGCAATTAGCTCACTTGCGTTCGTGACCATCAGGTGTGGTATCACATCCCCTCTGGTAGGGCTGTCTATTACCTGGCTCACAAAGTTATCCTCCATGCATTCCAGGAGTCTCCTGGATTGCCTACAGCTGCTGTGCTACTTTTCCAGCAGATGTTGGGCTGGTTGAAGTCCCCCAGCAGGATGAGAGCCTGCGAGCATGATGCCTCCTGTAGCTGTAGTCAGGCAGTTTCATGAATAGGGCCCCCTTGATTGGGCAGCCTTTAGTAGACACCAGCCACAAAGCTCCCTTTGTTTCCTCCATCTCTAATTCTTATCCATAAGCTCTCAATCTGCTTGTGGCTATTCTTCAGGGACAGCTCTTCATACTCTATCCATCTCTTGATGTAGAGGGCAATGCCTCTACCCCTCTTTCCTTGCCTGTCCCTTCTGAACAGCTTGTAGCCTTTGATAGCTGCACTCCAGTTGTAGGATTCGTCATACCAAGTTTCAGTAATGGCAACTAGATCATAGCTTTCTAGCAGCACGGTGGTTTCCAGCTCCTCCTGTTTGTTGCCCATACTGTGTGCATTGGTGTAGAGGCGCTTCAGCTGGGCTGTGTCACCTTCTTAGAGGAACAGCCCTTAATTCTTCTGAGGTACTTCACTGGTGTTTCCCTGTTGGCTCCTACTACCTCAGGAGCCACTGGCTCATCTCTGTAAGACTTCCAGTGTGCTGCAGCGTAGACAGCGCATCTCAGAGCAACAGGCTGAGGGCCCTCGCTAGCACGCTGTCCCTCTAACCTTGGCGTGTCATTCCACAGTTTGTCACGGGCAAGGCTATTATCCTCTTCCCCCTTCAAGTCTAGTTTAATGCTCTGTCAATGAGCCCCACTAGCTTGCGAGCAAAGACCCTCTCCCCCCTTTGAGAAAGGTGAATACCATCTGATGCCAGCAAGCCTGGTGCTGTGTAGGCTATCCCATTATCAAAAAAACCAAAATTGTGGTGGTGACACCAGCCACAGAGCCATGTATTAATAGACTCAGCCAGTCTGTTTCTTCCAATGTCACTGCCCGCAACTGGAAGGAGAGAGTTAAAAATAACCTGTGTTCTAGATTCCCTTACCAACCGTCCCAAAGCCCTGAAGTCTCTTTGTATCGCCTTTAGACTACACATTGCAGCTTCATAGCCACCCACATGGAAGAACAGTAATGGGTAATAGTCCAAGGGCCGTACCAGGCTAGGAAGCTTCCTAGTGATGGCCCTAACCTGGGTGCCAGGGAGGACTTCCTTAAGAGGAGGGTCTGTCTGGCATATTGAACCCTCTGATCCCCTCAGAAGGGAGTCACCTACAACTATAACCCGTCTTCTCTTCCTCGTGGGGGTGGTCATGATACTGGGGGTAATCCTTTCTGACCTTGGCAACACCTCTGGCGTAGATGGACTTTTAGGCTTGAATGGGGTAACAGGCAAAGCTCCAGTGAAGTGGGTTGGGTTAAATCCTCTTAAAACTGTGAGATATAACTGAGGGATGTCACTCAAGGAAACATTGGCACCAGTGCTCTTTTACAAAATACCATCACTGAAACAGTCACGGGAAAATACCACTCAGTAATTTAATCTATGGACTGGGAATGTCTTCATGCAGTGAAAGAAGGATAGTTATGTGAGAAGGAGACCAAAAATAAACTAATTTAAAATGGAAATATCCAGGGGTTTTAGGTAGCCAATGGATTAACTTATAAATAACAAAATGCATTGGGTTTACCTAAAAATCCATTAACAACAGCTTTCTATTAAGAACACAGCTAGAAAATGTCGAGGCTCTTTTTGATATTGATAGTTGAGATAAAACACTTTACTCAACAGAGACAGCTCCTAAACAAAACTTTGGTCTTGGTGTTAGCAAGGCTTGGACTCTGACGCACTCCAGAGTGCACAATGTTCCTGTTTTATTCCAAAACAGTAAATGTAATCAATTCCCTAAATTAGCTGACAATTGTTAAGTGACAACAAAAGACTTGTCTACCTCATCACTTACAGAACAGGAGCTGTTAAATGTAAAGAAATGGGCATTTAAAGATACCATAAATATTCTACTGTTCATATAGCAAACACATGATTTTTGGTACAGTTTTCTATTCTGTTACTCCAGTTTTACAACAGTAACCTCTATGGAGAAAGATCAGACCAATAAAGTGAACTGATATCTGCAAGAGCAGAGTTGGGCCCAAATTTATCAACAACAAAATCACTAATAACTCTGCTTAATTACAACCTGTTCTATCCAACACAGAATATGCATGAGTTTTCAAGGAGATTTAATTATTTAGAAAGCTGAAAGATGTGATAAGCTATTTTTGAGATAGAAGGAGACAAAGAAAGAGACAAAAGTCAACATTTCAAACTGGTAATTTTTTAATGATCTGTACTCAAAAGCTGTCAGAAAATATTCTCTCTAATACAATGAAGCAAATTCATTCTTCAAGTCAAGGTAATAGTGGGAAAATGGGCTTGGTAATAAAAGGAATTGTTTTATTGACTGCAGAAGAACTATCACTCCATAGAATCATGGCATGACCCACAAGAACAAACAAAAAGTACTTTGCACTGACCAGTAAAGAGGAAGGAGGACTTAAATCAGGAACAAAAGCTGACTTTTAAAATCAGGCCCCACAAAAAATGGACAGCTTGCACAGGACCACAAACATGGAACAGTTATCAATTTGAAAAAAAAAAAAAATTATCAGTGCAAAGAAGCTTATGGTCTTCTTGAAAAAGGGACTTAATATTCTGGCAGAATATTATATTTAGAAATGTATTCTTAGTTTCTTGTGTTACTTTCTCCCGCACATCAGTATTTATATAGAAACATCTGCATGCATCATATATATAGAGAGCTACAGATACGCCATAGTGACAAGTTTCTACATTTCCATCTTCATGCTTAGTCAAATGTCTTGAGGGACCACCAAAACCTTCAGCTAAAATCTTATATATTTTATCAGAAAGGAAAAGATTTTCTCAGCTTTTCCAAAGCTCTCTGGACTCCTCTCCTTCCAAACAGGCTGTGTTTCATTTTCTCAATCCCAGAACACAGCAGAAAGATGCCAGCTGGCTTCCAAAATGCCAGCTTTACAGGGACTATGCTCAGCTAAGCTGACTGGTGTCTGTATGCCATACAACCCTGGGGGATATAAGCAAACTTTGGTTAACCAAGAGTTTTGGTTAAGTGGTGCTCTGTAAAATAGGGATATAATGTGTATTGCATGTCTTGCTTAAACAGATGTTGTCTAAGCTGCTTGGATGCTGACATTTCAGCTGAACATTGCTTATCATTAGCATATGCTAATTGCATGTTGTTTATAAATAGCATACCATGCTAATCAGTTATGAAACTGGTTCGTGTTACATCCAGCTAATAAAGGACAAGGGGACCTCTTCTGAAATGAGCCATGAGTCTCTGGTCCTGTACTCCTAAAACAACATGAAGGAGTCTTCTGTAACTGCCTTTATACTATGTGAACACCAGACATAGTGAGCTCCTTTCTCCTTTTTCAACACCACCAGACATATCTCAGATCTAAACAAAGATCTGAGCTATGACCCCCAGAAACTTGTTTTTATTGAATAGGGCAGAATTAATTCTCCACAGAGACTATGGAAAATGGCTACAAACAACAGAAACCTCCAAACTATAGCACAACAACACGCTTTTTCTGTGAATACACACAAAATGAGAATCAAATACTAAATAAGGTGCAAAATAAAAAAATATTTCTGAGAATATATGCAACGATGGAGGATTAATAACCACTCCTACATCTAAAGCTGTCACATAAAACTGATCTTTTTCTCACAACAAAACTAGACTTTCTATATGAATTATATCCAACATCATCAACTCAGACAGACTTGTATTAAGTACAGATTTATCTTCTAGCTAGTTATCCAATGCTAACATGACATAGCTCATAAATTAAGACAGTTTTATGTGAGTTCAGACCTGAAAGCTTAAGCCTGTGGTATCAATAAAGACATTATAATTATATTTGCCTTGTATAACCTGAAAACATAAACTTTATAATTTATTATCATATAAGACCTGGTTTTAATGCACACTTCTTCATATGACATAAGTGTATACGAAGTTTTAGTTCCTACTTATTTGTACCCAATGAGCCAAATCCATCAAATTCATTACAATATGAAAATTCCGGTGGTTTATAGAAGTACATTATAAACTATTTAAAATTAGTAAAATTAATCTATTTCCAACTTCATTTTAATTTAACACTATGATCTCTCTCCTTACAATATCAAGCCTGCTGTTGTTTTCATGCATCTCAAGAACAGAATTCAAACACTGATGAAAACACCAAATTGGGTAATGCAAAATAATTTAGGTCCCTAATCCCAACTTAATTATCTGTATCTGAATTCCATAATAATGGCTACAAAGTTTCTTTTTTAAAAAAATTAACAATAGGGTCACATCATAGAAAATATTGACATACCTACTTAGCCTGTAGCCTCTCAGAGGATAAAGAGTCCTAAAAACAAAGAGAGCCTAACATGTCAGCTAAAACTTTTACGACTGCTAAATTTGAGTGCTATACTTCTGTAGTATACTGGAGATGGAAAGACTGATGTTTTAAATCCGCAGAGCCTCAATACTACTGTGCTCTGAAGACAGCAGGCAACAGAATAGAAGGAAGAAAGTATCTTGATAGAAAAAAATCCCAGGAGTTAACCTGCTTGATCTTTCACACATACCAACTAGATTTAACAGCGCTTCAGCAGTTCCTCTGCAGTCAGAGGTGCTCGCTATTGTACCTCTGCATGTGGCAGTCCTACCAGCATATCATCATGATCTCCTGTCCTTTGTTCTAGTGTTAGAACTCTTTAAAAATAGACTTGTCTAAATACACTTCCTGAGTAGTTCACTTCTGTTGGAAGTTGAACTAAATAAGCCAAGAGAGATCACCTTTACTATACCTGTTAGACAGACTATCTGGTGATGCAGACAATCACCTCCAAAAATAGATATAGTTAAAACAGCCAAGTTAAAAAAATATTGATTAGCTATAGGAACACCTTCTTCATCTAGGTTTTCTCATAAGGCAGAGGATACAGCACTGCTACCAATCCCGTGTTTTTAAAAGCTGTTCTTCAAAGAGGATATGGAGTAAAAATAGAAAGGCCATTAACTGAATTGAATGGAAAAAATTCAGTTGATGTAAACCAGGTCAGGATTCTCATTAATAACTTTAGCTAGATATACTAAGGCAAAAGTTCAGATTACAAGCATCGTCACAGGGGAAAACAAAAGAGCTGTTATTTCTGCAGAGGGAAACTCTCAGCGCACAGACTCTCAGACACCAAGCAAGAGCAGCAAATATATTTTAAGACTGACCCCTCTCTTGCTGCTATAGAAACCTTCAACCCAAATCAAGCCACTGACAAACCTGAATCACTCACTTGAAATGAACAAAGATTTATTCTAATATTCACATTGTTACTGCTTCTATCTGTCTCATCTAAAACAGAATTTAAGGTATGGTCATCAGTCACAGCCTCTTAGCAGGAAAATACACACCACCATAACACTTCCGTCCAAGACATCCTCTGGGAGGTCATTCAGACCCAGTCATTTAGTCAGCTGTAGGAATTAACATCAAGTAAAATGTATTTTTACACCCTAAAGCAAAACCACTCTGTCCTTTCTAATTGCCTGGGTAATAGTTACCTGCTACAAGCTATCGAGCAGGCAGATCTCCCACTAGCTCAGACAGCAAATAAGGTACTCGCCACCTAATAGGATAAGGTTCAAAAGCCCTGTTTCTACAACACTTACATCTGAAGATCAAGGCTCAGAAATTAAGGACATGACTTTTTCCATATGCACAGTACTTAATGACTTAAAAACAAACATATGTACAAGTGTTTCAGTAATTGGGTCCTCAGACTGTAGTGCTGTCTCTCTATTATTTGACTCTTTAAAAATCTTACATTACTAACATCCTCAAAGGAATCTTCTTAAGGAATGTTTCCAGTAAAATACAGTCCTAAAATTTGAATTTTCCTACCTTGAAGATATACAGGTTTTTTGGTAGGTGAAAATTCATAAACATTTCCTGTACTATTCCAAAGGACAAACTGATTCATCTCTTGTAGTACTGTGGAAACCCATGAGAACTCAGAAACAATAATGACTATAATCTCGTTAAACAGAAAACTGGTTGTTTATGATTACACAGTCACTGTCTAATTTGTTTGCGAGAAATACAATAAAGAATGGATATTAAGCCAAACATTAAATCCAGGACATTTCAAGAATGTGAGATCCTTTTGTTATTATAGACAGAAACTCTTCCTCATGTACTTCAGGGCATCCCACCCTACATCCCAAAGAATAGCCACAGGACTGTCTGCAGGCTGAAGTCTTATTTTGGTGTGAATCTAGGGGCATTTGATCTGTTTGGGCACAGGACTCTTCAAGTTTCCCTGTTAGCCTATCAAGGGCATCTGAGAGAAGAGTTTGTATTGGTGTAGTTGAAACAAAACGTATTATCATGAACATGAGTGAAATTATATCACGCTCTTTATTCTAAAGATGTTTCATGATGACAGGTGGCTCCAGAACCCTATGCCTCAGTTCAAGTGCAAATTACTTTGAAAGGATGTATTGCCATGCTCATGGATACTACACAGATGCTGCTTCAGACTCACAATAATATTTACAGGCATATTAAAACACGTAAATATAAATATAATGAGAGAGTAATGCATATTTCAGGAATTTAATATCCACTGCAAATCATTAATGATTTCACCTTTTGTCCTATAATGTTTCAAACCTCTGTCTATGTTCTGGCATCACGTTATCCTTTCAAATTAACTGTAATTTTCCACTGCAATGCTTGCTATGAATGAGCAAACACCCAAAGAAATTACAAATGTGCTGACACATTCACAAAAAAAACCCAACCGTGTTCTCCTGTGGAAACAGCTCTGTTTTTTTCTCCATTTTGTATATTATTTAATTTCCAAAGTTGGGGTTTAATCCTAGTATGTTTGCAGTATTGAACTGGTAGCTTCTAAGACAAAATAACCTGAAATAGGCAATTAGTATATTTCTAAAGAGAGCAAAGTAGTGCCCAGCAGAAGGGTTTTATCACAATGGAACAATGTATTAAAAAAACAGCCTAAAAAAGAACATAGCTCTTCAGATAATTAAAGTGCTTTAGACCACTAGCCAATTGATTTTCTCCTTGTAAAGGTAGCTCAATTGAAACATTCAGAATAAATCATGTGTTAAAATTATCTTCTAAAGTAAGAGCTGAGTGCATATTGATTAATAATTATTTGCACTAACAGACTGAACTAAAGCAATGCCATCAATTACTTCAAAAATCTGTAAGATCAATCATGATGGAATCAGCCGTTGAAAGATTCACTATATTTTTCCCAATATTTCAGAAGTGTTCATCGAATGGCTTCCTAGAGATACCTTGGCTTCCTGTTTCTAGAGCTATGGAAATTTGTTTCAAATAGCAATTACCATTAGGCATTTCAGCTACATAATGCAGCTCTCACCCTTCAATTACATGGGAGGTCTGCAAGAAGAGCAAATGTTTTCCCCATCAAGTATGAGGCATGAGGGGGCACTTTTGCCAGGGAAGTTTGGTTAATATTTCATTCTTATGCTCATGCAGCAAAGGAAATGCAAACAGCCTAAACTAACGACCACAGTAGATGATTTACATAGAGGCACCTATTCAAAGATGGGGGATACTCAGTATAAATTAACTCCATTTTACACACTAATGAGTCCTACTCACCGAATTTGTCCGGGCAGCACAATAAAACTCTAGTAATTCTACAGAAAATTGCAATTTAGTTTGCATGGTTATAAATAGCACAGAGATCGTTAATCCCTTACAGCACCACAGGCATTACTCAAGCCTGGTATCTTATTGAAAATCAAAGAGAATTTTCCTTTCTCATGATGTATAGCACCATTAGAGTCATGTAGGGAGTCTGCTGGCTGTAGTGCCAGGTTTTAAGCAGGTCTGAACTAAAACCAATACTTCTGTGGTTCTGGTTTTCATGGTTTCTCTACCACTAGGTTTCAGGTTTATTTACCGCAGACAGACAGAAAACAGGTCATGAAATCTGGTGGAACTTAGTTAACACATTGGCGGAAGATGTTCAAAATGGCAACAGTGACCTTTTAGTTATTTTCTAAGATTTTTTTTTTTTTGTAGGTTGGCTGACCCTGAACCAACTCCCAGACATACTGCCACATGTTCAGAAGATAACAAAATTTCTATATACCTTTTCTGAAATGCATTTTATGACCTGAAACAATAACACTTCTAGTTGAAATATCTAATTTAAATTTAAATATTCTTTACAAAAATGAGATGCACAGCTCTGAGCATCTTAATTTTATGCATTTTTACACTTCTAAGCAACTTAGTAGTGAGGACTGCTTATTTGCATTCATTTACATACAATTTGCAGGAAAAGCTGAAAAAAGGTAGTAAGGAAATCCATCATTTTGACTTTAAATAAAAATATTTCTGTAAAAAACATCTTGAATGTTTATTTTCTTATTTACTTAGGAAATTGCTTTTAATATCTTCATAAGTATCAAATGGCATTTCTCAGAAATGGCAATTTTTTTCACCTAGTAGGTTTTAAAAATAAAAATCAGCAGTATTTTTGATGTATGCAAATGGAAAATACAACTTTTTTCCCCCCCTAAGACAATTTAATTTTCTAGCAAGGTCAATCACTATCCTGATACACTTTGGCTTTTCTCTGAATTTATATTTTACCGATTTTTATAGTCCCCAATCCTTCTCAGGTAATGGGGGGTAGCTATGGACCCGCTAATGAAAAAATGTTGTAACACACATGTACAAATTTAAGTGTTTCTACTATCATTTTTAGGTCCTGCGCTATCTGTGATTATTTCTTAGATGATGTTAAAATGTGTTCAAATAAATTCTCAGTAATTTCACACCTACACTCAGCATATTTTTTTAGTCTTTTAAAGCTATGATTTTCATATGTAGCCACACTCCTCCTGGCTGCCAGCTGTATCTCTAATTAGCTGGTACTAAATCATACCTATTCTCAGAATTAAGATGGACAATGGCTTCTCATTCCTTAGAGACTGCACATAGTTTAACTCTCTTAGTTTACGTCTTCATTGCATCCAACTTGTCTCCCATTACATATCTATGCCTCTGTAACAGACATGTAAAATCAGGAACTTGCTAGAAAAGGCAAAGATAAAAAACACGGAACAGATGCTGTGCTATAGCTGAGCTTTGTAAGGAAGCACATTAGGAAAATCTGCAGTGCAGAAGTGGTCTCAGGAAATAATCGTGGGTGTGTTTTGCTAAAACATGCACCAATTCCCACCGTCTGCCACAGTGATAATTTTATCGGCTTTCATCGCATCCTTGGTGCCGGTATCAGGGATAGCTCACGCCTGAAGGACTTTAACACAACTCAAGGAAAGCCAGCAGAAGCGTGTGCTTGGTGCAGCCGCTGGTGACCCTGTTCCTGCGACGGCGAGGTGAGGGCGAGACCTCCCATCCAGAGCTGCTGCCTTTGCAGTGGAACTGGGGGGCACTCCCTCCTCTGCAGGCTATATGCAGGAGGTGAAAGCCCAGGGTTACTGCGATGCAGCCCACTGTCCTAAAAGCAGGGCTGCCCTGAGTAATGGTAAAAGGGAAGGCACCCTTTATACATTCTGCTTCAATTAAGCCAAAACATATTAGCGGTAGGAAACAAAATGTGTGTTTTCAGGCTTTCATAATAATTTTATGGGTTTTTTTTTCCCCCCTTTTTCTCATGTGTATGCTTTTCTATACATCCTCCAAGTTTCTGTGGAATTCAAGACATGCATTTCCTAAATTTTACTTGAATGATTTCAACTGCTAAATATTTTGAAAAATAATTTTGTGCTGATTTGCATCAGGTCAGAACACCTCACAGTGTAAGATTTTAGACTTTCAAATTCACAACTCTACTACATACTTTTAATCTGGTTGAAATTTTAAAAAAGGAGATTTTACTCTTGCAAATTAAAAGATAGTACAAGTCCATTAATTTTCATAATCAGATTAAGGCGTTGTAATAAAACTTTCAGTGACTCGAGGGAAAGATTGCTTGAGACAGCAAAGTGTAATTAAGCAAAACTATTGTATCTGTATCATTAAAGAAAACGTTAAAAGTAATTTGAGTCTAGGGATCAGCACTTCAAACCTTCCCTAACCCTAGCCTTAACCCGCAGCCTAACTTTGTGGTGTAAGCACATTTTGTCAACAACAGCCTAGAGGCCTCATGAAATTAATTAAGTATGCTATCTCTTTACAAAGGAAACAAACCCCAGTCCACATGCTGTTCACACTGCCGGCATGATAGGCATTCATTACTGAAGTCACCCGCGTCAGCAGTTGCGAAGTACAAGACTGAGCTCTGTTTAACTTCTTTTGTCTTCTCTTACCACTTCCAGACTCACACATTAATTATGGTACTCCACAGGGACTGGTCTTAAAAAGCAGGTATGTCCCCTACTGCAAAATTTATTATTCTGATGGTTCTTACCATGAGAAAGAAAAAGCCTCCCAAAATGCTGAAAGTTTTTTGTCCTTAAAGTCCTTTTACTCTCCTTTAGAAAACTATGTGAATCACAAGTAGGAGGACTGCAAGGAGGCAAGTATACATTTGCCTTGCCATCATGTAGCAGCTGTCAAATCTTGCATGCCAATGACAGACACATGAAACTGCATGAGAATTTGGAAACGCGATATGGCACCAAAAAAAGAGAGACGCCAGGAAAAGGTTAGTCCATGCTGCTTCAGCCTCCACTGAGCAACCAAGCGAACCCATGTGCTCTGTCATTACATTGGAGCTAACGGCAAGATGGCAAATAAGCCCATGGCATTTCCAGAGCTGGGGTTCTCAGCTTGAGGGCCATGCCTTATGGGCAGATGCTTCGGGCAACCTCCCAGAGATCTGGGGGGTTGTGCCAATTATCCCATGGATCCTCTAGCTCTACACATTTATCAAAGAACATCAGAAGCCCAGCATAAAGCCAAGACACCAAAACCCCCACAGAAGTATTATTACTCACCCAGCAGTCATACAAGCACTGGCCTTTTGATGGCCATTATATATTCGTAATTCTCACTTAGATTATAGAGTCCTGAGGCCCCAGTTTGGATTCTTTGATAACTAGGCAGCCTAATTACCCCTTTCCTAACCATGAAATATAGATTTTAAAAACCCAAAGAGGACAAGACTCTAAAACCCCCACAGGAAATTTACTCGGCAAAGCTCAACTATTTACTGTCAGTTTTATTCACTATGTAAATAAACCTCATTTGCTCTTAGAAGCTAAGATTCTGTAAGTGAATATGAAATAGGTTCCCAAAAAGTTGTTATGGTCTCTGATTTTATAAAGAAGATATTCTTTTGCATAAAGAACAGTTGGTCACTAGTTTTAAAGTGAGACTTAACAATGGAATAAACAATGGCATTTAGTGTACAGATAAATTATTTTAGACATGTTTACACTTGTGCAGAACCATAACAGAATCCTAGATTTCATAATCACCAATGTTATTTGTGTAGGATAATTGTATGATTGACAGGGCACACATCAGCATGAATAGCTGCAGTACCAAAATATGCACATGTAAGATTATTTCCTCCTAATAGACATGACCACCACACTGGTAAAAAAATGCTAGGCAGAAGCCATTATCCTACCTCTGAAATGCCACTCTTGGATTTTATCTTCAATTTGAATATACTTTAGCCAAAACAGGAGGAGTTTCAAACTAATATTTTATGTGCAGTGGTCAAGCAAATACTTCAAATGTCATACCAGCAATTAAAGCGTGTCTAGATTTTCTGGCTACTGTGGTAGTTGAACTTAGGACCTTTGCAATGAGTCACCATGGTCTCGCCATTACTGAGATATATTCTGCAACTACAAAGATGGGAAATTTTCCAGATTGTCTGCCAAGATTCACTGCACCTAGGATACAGAAAGTGTCATAAATAGAATTTGCCACAGCAAGCCTTGCAATAACTGCCAGAGAAACGCAACAGACCTCCTGCAGTCTGATTTAACATAAACAAGCCAAGACATGGAAAAAGTAAAAACATTGCCCTGCAGTCACTGCTTAATAGCTTTTCCAATTGAGCATGGAGAAGTCCGACGTATAGAGAATGTCTGCCTAGCCAGCGTATGACGGTGCCTTATGCGCTGCGGCTTCTGCCACATCACGGGGAACCTTCCGTTCCTACTTGCAAGATAGCAAATTTATGTTCAGAAAGAGCTGAATTTAGAGTCTGCTGTGCATGTATATGTGAATATTTGCTTTTACTGCATCTCCACCCTGAAATAGAAAAACAAACCCCATGCATGTTAAAACATATGGCTTGGGTGAGGAATCAGTAACTGCAAAGCTCTTTTATTTCCTCATAGAGTCCTCGCTTTCTAACTGCTTGTGCAATCCAACTTGCAGATCTTCCTGAGAATATTTTACAAAAATAAGTCTTCCTCATGAAAACACAAAAAAGTTTTCTTATAGCTTATCTCATTTTTATTCATAGAATTTTGTTTAACTTTTAAGAATAAAAGGAATTAGCTACACCTAAAATTTTTTTTCATTCTTAATATATGGCTTGGAAAACTCCTCCACCTCCTGTAGGTCATCCTTTAAAGATGAAAATGTTAAAATACATTTAGGAGAACAAATTAATAAACAGTTACTGCAATTGTTATTACTGCATTGTTATAAACATCACCAGTGGTATTACTTGCAAGCACAGTGACATGATTACAGACTGAATATAACTCTACTCGTAATTTCTACGTTATAAGCTTTAGACTGCAGTTATGGTACGTTCCAGAGTACTGGAGAATTTAATAGAAAAAGGAATAAAGAAATTGTGTCTTTAACAGCTGCATTAAAAAGGTAACATTACCTTTAAAACAAAACATTGGTCAATTAGTTGGAAAGGGCAATCTCTTGTTTTCCTTCTTTTTCACCTTGCTACAAAGAAACACCATCCTGGGAAAGATCACGGTGCATTATGGAGAAATTAGGGAAACAGGCTGCAGTGAAACAAGGGCTACTCTTCTGTGGCAAAGTGTAAAAACCCTGCGGTTATAAAAAAGTGTACAGATAATGGTTTATCAATGAAGAAGTGAAATTGTAGATGACTCTATCATGACAGCTCCAGGCGCAAAGCTAGCATAAACAGGACTGTCACATGTGCTATTTGTCCATGTGCTTCGAACACAGCAAACTCTCCTCTTGAGAAACAATTCAGCTTCAAATGGAAAAAAAATAGCTAAAAATTGTTTTGATGCAGCTTAAAAGCTGTAGGATGTCCTGAGAACAGATTTAAAAACAAATAGATTAAATAAAATAGAATTTTTATATAAGACTAGGAAAATGGCACTGGATTTGAAGTCTTATATATAATGAAACAGTGATCTGTCCTAACTGAGGAGAAAGACACAGGTTTTATTTCAGTTTAAAGCTGTGGTCACATGAAACCAACAGGAAGGAAATGTAAATAATTTCAGGGGTGTTTCTTTTCATTATATAGTAAATTATAAATTCATTTTAGAATGAACTTGATAAAATCCAGTGATTTTCTGAAGTAGTGTTTACCTTTTTACAATATATTCCTTCGAATGATGAGAGCCTTGATACTATTTGGGAGTTTGTAATCTGGAAAACCTCAAAAAGATTTCATTCCCTTTTTACTTAGCTAGGATATCAGTGTTAAATAATGGAAAATAATCATAGCATAGGATTTTTTTCCCTTACTGTTATCTTGCAATGATACCAATGTACCAACGTAGATGCTTCGATACAAAAAGAGAAAGTGCATCAACCTCATGGTCTATGTGAGCTATTTATCACACTATTACAGGTACTTTACATATAGCTAAAGATGTCGTGGCTTCTGGATCTTACTCTGACACAGGGGAACTTGGGGACTCTGAAAAAAATGTGGCATAAAAATGTGGTCTATAAGGCTGAACTTGTAATTTTCTGTTGATCTGCTATTGGATAACAGCTCTTCTGACACTGTCTGCAGAACCATTTCTATTATTTTCTAATTTGTGTGGGTTTTATACTGGGTTTTTTTTCTGGATTTTAATGGTTTGATATGTCTTATTTTATGTTTTGCTTTGTAAAAGTTCATTTTGTAATATCAACACCATCAAAGAGGCACAACTGCAGAGCTATAGCAAGGACTGTAGTCATCTAAGCATCTGCAAGTCAACAACCAAAAGATTTATTTTGTCTGAATCTCCTTATTCTTAGCTGCTTTTTAATCAAAGCAGAAAATAATGTAACTACTCTGCATGTAACATGAGTTCACTTTCAGTGGGAAATTAGTATGTAAACAGGGTATACAGTTTTCTGATTTTCTGTGGAAAAAGAGCCAAATTACAATCAAAGGTACTCTGTGATAAAGTTGTGCTGGTCCTTAAAAAACCATGGGGTTTTGATGTCTTCAGACACTGATTTGTGCCGCTCCACATCACTGTCCTACAGTTCTTTCTTACTATATGGCTATGCTAGAGGATGTACAGATATGCCAGAGATTGCTCATAGTTAAATATACGTGCTGCAACCAATTCACTTCTAATAAAATTTTAGCAGTCCAAAACAATATCTGTATCGGGTATTATTAATTTGCTCTTTATTTTTCTTCCCAGTGTAAGGGGTTATCTATTTTAAAGCTATTACTTCCATGTTGTTCTAGGCTAAAAATGTTAGAACTGTTTCATAATGACTAGGAGCAACTCCCGGGTAGTACACCGTATCGTACACCGTATTGCAAGCTGAGCCTCTCAAGCAATCAGCACCGGCCTCCTGCACTATGTGCGTATTTCCCCTATAACAATAGGCACAATTAAGTCAAAGCAAACCCGATTAACTCCGCTCCAGGCTAACCCCTGCATGCTCACTGGTCCCCTTGATTAACTACAGGACTGACGGACAGGAAGGTGTCAGGAAAACCCCGAAGAATTAGCAAGCCTGCAAAGAGACGCTGCAGGAGGGAGAAGGTGCAAGAAAGAGCGAGCAGAAGGTGGCCGTTTAAAACATTTATTAAAGGAGTTAACAAAATAAAAGGATGTAATTTAAATCACTAAATGACAGAATCCTATTGTGGTAAGGCAGTATAGTGTCTGAAAGTGGATACTCCCCATAAAGATCACACATGTACCTGCACAATAGCATTAGATGAGGATGGAATTATGAATCTCAGTGACATTGGACTTTGCGGGTTCAGCCTCCTTGCAATAATTGGAATAGGTTTTGTATTGATAGCTATAATCTTAAACAATATAAAGTATTTATTAGTGGCCACCTGCTGGTAATACTTTAGTGTCCCTTATACAAAAGCCAATAATAACATCAATCAGCAACTCATTAAAATAAAACTCAAAACCATGCCAGTGAAATGCTGAAACATATTTGAAATATGTTCTGTTAGCTTTCCAATATTCCTATATTCAGTTATAGCACCAAGGTATGAGCCAATATACAGAAGCTCAGATGTTGTTGTAATTTTAGCATAGGGCAATGTTAATTACAGCATGTCAAGCTATTTAAAAATTAAATTAATAAAAGGAGATTTAATTTCATTTTTGTTGCATACCAGTTAGAACTCCTACTTCTGTTCATCACAGTTGACTGCTGTATCATTTTGGACTTTTATAGCATTGTGCTCTGTGTGGAGGCACTGCCCTCCCCCACTTTAACGGCAATAGACTGCTGAGAGATTGTTCGAAGATAAAAATATGTACCACCAAGTCCCTAAAATGTCATGATAAACGAACTCAAATGTCACTATTAAATATTTTCTTTCATCAGTTTCACAGCACAGATCTCCCACTGCAATGCCAGAACTGACTCAACTTTGCTAATACTTCTATGGGAATATTGAATTTCTTTTTGAAGGTTGAATTTAAGACAATGGCAATGCGTATGGCATGAAACTGAAATAGCCACCTGTAAGGTGGATTAAAAGGTACCCCCTGGAGAAAACTTTTCTGTGTGACCCCCTTCCAGAGTTAAAAAAATGAGGTTGAGCTCATAACAAGCAGACCCCTGAAACAATTCTCTCCAGACTTCTTTAAATGTGAAAAGCATCATTTTGCTTTCAACTGATTCTGTTAGCAACCTCTGAGAAAGATAAAAAGGTAACATGGCATAAGAGAGAACTGCTTATGAAGAAAACAGAAGACTAAATGAGAGATTCAAGGGTAAGATTTCTTTCCTCTTTGCCACTGTTATCCAATGCTATGTTCCCAGAAAATAAAAAAGAATTCCGTTAATGCAGTACCAGAATCAATATGACCATGAAAATTTTGTTAGTTTATTATGGGTAGTTTCTATAACATTTCATGCCTATCTCCCTCCTGTCTAACTACTTTCTATTAAAATATCCAGGTGATGCTTAGGAACTTTTAACAAAGGGCTGATAGGAAGGGAAGACTAACAGACAATGCTTGTTTATAATGAGAACCAAACTGCTACCTGCAGAGAATAATACAGGATGATCTCTCTTTGGAGAGGGGTTAAAAATCAACAATGTAAATGGAATGCCGTCAAATTTATAAGCAGCAATTTAGACAGCAAATATGTTGCTTGGATTTCAGCAGTCTTAAACACTGTGAGCGGCTTAACCTTATCTCCCAGTGCCACTGCCTTCCTGGAGTAATTGATGCTCGGAGTCCCCCAATTTCACATAAACCAGGCCACTGTGTTATTGTATACAGCAATCTAACTGCTAGCAGAGACAGGAAACGGCGCTGAACCCAGATCAATAGACATGTCAACAGTAAGCTGCTTAATCTAATTCTGCCTATCTCATCTTGGAGCACAGAGTTTGCAATTTTACTGCTAGGTCCCTCTGGCAGGAAATGGTTTGGAAAGTCTAGTCTTAAGAAGTTTAAGCGATATGCTTATCCTTCAGGCTCTCGAATGTTTATTCAGCAGAATAGCTGCTTTAAATGTTTTATAAATGGCAGAAATGTAAACAAGGCACTCCTGAACTCCTTCCCATACGAAAGCTATAATGGTGATTTCCTCACAGTGGACAGGAAGCTTAACATGACAGCCAATTACGCTCAAAGGTAAATTGCATTTGTACAGATGTACCAAACTAAAATAAACTTTGAAGATCAGAAAAATTTTCCCAACACCCCCTCCCCCGCTCTGATGATACTCCCACATGGAAATAGTTCTTTTTTGGCAATTACATTGCTCCCTCCTCTTCTTTTTTACGCACATGAAAATTACATGTTTCTTTGCAAGTAACTTCAGTATCTAGGCTGGTATAATACAATCTCCGACAATAAATTAAGATTAGGTGATATGAAACCCTGACATAGGCTTTCCTTCAGAAAGCAAGAGGGAAGAAATCAAACTGATGACATTTTTCTCCTCATCTTCCTATGTTCCCTTTTGAAGGAAAAAAACCCCAGAAATGCAGAGCTTTGCCGCAAATGTCAGTGAAGCGCCTGGGCAGACAGCCGCGCTCCTGTCACAGACATAACATGGGCAGGGTTCCACACCGTCCTGCGAGCCCCCTCCAGCCATGCGCCTGCCACAGTGCTATCAATGATTTCACAGCAAAAATAGAGACATACATATATATATATATATAAAATTCGCAGTTCACTGGTGACTGTTCCATGTCCCAAAACGCTCAGAGTCGTCAATTTCATCTGAACTATGGCGAAGTCATGGTGCATCCCTGGGGCGTTTGCTGTGCCACACAATTCAAGGGGTCATGGCCATTGCCAGCAGAGGGGAAATTTAAGCTCCTGGTTACCTTTGGAATCACTGTTGATGGATTCCAACCATGACAGACCTTTAAACTACTTTGACAGGCTATTTGTCACTGGAAAACAAGTGCAAACCTGTTTAGAGAGGAAAGATGGTCTTTCGCTCAAGGTGCTGGAGCGGGAATTAGACGACGCAGGTTCTTTCCTCAACTCTGCCACAAAGTGCCAGTATGCTTGTACCGGCCAGTTTTTAAGTGCTTCAACTCCCCATCCATAAAATAAAACTTCCATAACTGCACTGGAGTTCTGAGATGCTTGACGCAATGGTGTCCGTGAGATGTTCAGACACCTGAGCATTCAGTGCTGAGCATTACAGCAAAGTCAATAAATGAACTCCATAAATAAAATGTTACGAAAGCCCACTTCGAACCTTCAGCTTGAAATCATGGGACTGCTCCCATGAGTTAGTGCCTTCGAAATAAATTTAGCAAAGATTCCAGAAACAATACCGCTGAGGCTAAGATTAAGAAATAGTAAGGTTACAACTATAATTTAGATACTTGTGCATTACTTAACAAGCAAGTTGCTTACTACTGGAAGTCTTACAACACAGTGCATACCTCAGATGAGGAAATTTTGAAAAAAAAGTATTGCAGATGCTCCCTGGACTAAAATTTTTAAAAATTCAACTTGATATCTACAGGCTTATTTGTGAACAAAACTCTCTTGGACAAAGACTCAAATGGAAAGGGTTTGCATAGCTGGCCTAGAATATCTTCAAACTTCCCTTCTTTCTGTTTATAAAAGTTTTACTCTTTTGCTCTAAAAGCTGAAACTATAGAACATTATTCCAAAGATCAACAGCATACCGTGAATAATCAAAGGCAGAGCTGAAGAGATTCTTTTGTCAACAATTCATAGACTCGACTACAGCCATTGCTAATAAGGAGCAATTTAGTAAAAATAATAAAAATGAGAGGAGACAGACTATCCATGAATACAAAAAGCACTAATTTAGTTCAATTAGTTCACTTCAAATAGAAACTTATGGCATGCCAGTCTATTTTGGCTTCAGACTTGTCCCACCCCCTGTCCACATTTTCAAAGACATAGTATATTCCAAGTGCTAATTAACTACCATTCCTTTTAAACTAATGTATATCCCTACAAATCTGACAGTGTAGGGGTTTTACATGGGTGTAAGACCAAGAAATTACATTCTCATTAAAATGCAAACAAATCAGAAAGGCCTTACTTTAATCCCTCATAAACCACGATTAGAACAAGCATACTCCCCCATCTCAGCAAAGTACTCATCCCAAAGAGCAGCTAAGAACATGAACACGTTTCTAAGCCTGGTGACCCGCTCACAGAGATCTTCATTTGAGGATGTTTCAGTGCCTGTAATTTCAACTTCATTTTAATGCCACCTGTCCATTCTCTGGATTAAACACTTTTCATTCAACAACAACTCAGAGAAACAGTTCTGGTATACTGGTAAACAGTAATTAGCCAATCAACAATGCCACAAGCTGGAAAGAATCCATTTTACCAGCTTATATATTTAAAAAAAAAAGTCTCATTTTTTATAATCATCAGGTTGGGCAACAGTGAAAATGATATAATCATCATGCATGTGCTCCTTACTATTTTCTACTTACATGATGCTTCTCAATATAAATGAAAAAGTAATCTCTTTGGAGGAGGGACTCTGTTTCCACATGCATTTGTTTTATACCTACAAGTGAAGCCACTGATCATGTCTGCAATGCAAATAAATGATTTGCATTGACCTGTAACAAAAGAAAGTATACTGGGAGCTCAAAATCTTTCCAACTTGAACATAAAACTGCAAAACAAAAGCAAGTACAGAATCTTGCTGTCAAATGGTAACAAGTCTACTTAAAAAAATAGACAAAATCTTGCAGTTTTGAGTGCAGTAATTAATGCTCCAAGGTTTTAAAACCTGGCTGTATAAAGAAGAGTTGCACAGAAGACAGACAAATAGGTATCTAAGGTTTGTTGTATAAAAATTATGGAGAACCTTATAATTGACAAAATATTGTTATTATGCCATATTTGCACATGCATACAAAAACACTCCATCATCCATGATATAGCCCAGATAACTGAACATTAAGTGTTAGACCATTTTTATGAAACTAGATCATAGCAGATCCCAAAGTTTGGGTTCCCTACCTCAAATATCAGGCATTTAATTCCTTTACTTAGGAACACTTTCAGTTTCAACAGTGTTATACAAACTGCCTAATACCATGAAGACAGGGAGTTACAAAGATGGTTTAAAAGTATTGTGCCAAAAACTGAAATACATGTAGCTCATTTGTGGCAAAATTTAAAATGTACATGTTTGAAATATGGAAGCACAACTGTTCAGCTGAGGAGCTATGTACACAAACGCCAAATGATTTTGTATTACGTCCTTCCTAACAAAAACCAAAACTAAACTCCTTTTTTAAAACTTCCACACCACCATCTTGAAGATGTCACTTTTTGTGTTACCCTGGCTTATAGGAGACCAGATACAGATTCAGGCCCTGCAAGCCAGCAGGCAAGAAACCCCAACATAGGTGGTTAGCATTTTTTTTTAAGTGTGTGAGGCTTTGAGTTGGTATCTAATTCCCACCGAGATCAATAACATTTAGATGCCTACCCTGCTTAAGCACTTCTGAAAACACCATTGCATGCGTAGAATGTTGCTTTGGATACTCTGAAATACTATTAACACTTCTACATTTTCACAGATACATGACTTTGCTGACCCACAAGAAACTGCAGGCAGTCCTTCCAAAAGGACTAAGTCAAACTGATGGGTAGTTGTCTTTTAAACCCTTTTATTTAACAAATGCATTGCTTGTTTTCTGTCTGGACTTGGATAAATGAGTAACAAATTAAAAGAAACGTTTTTATGATTCACTGCAGTAGCTTGCTTTCTGTGCTTTTTCTCTTTTCTGATATAAGGTTAAAAGTGACTAGTAAACCTTTTAAGGTTATTGAAACTAAATTATTAACGCTATGTTTCACCTTCTTTTTGTCCTCTTCATGGCATTCTCCCTGATTGCTTACTGCTACTCCACTCCTACAAGTTGTAAATCAAATGAAAAATCTTTAAAGTACAAAACCATCTGATTAAAATTTTCATCCACAAGGGAACCACAGATATGACAAGAAGCCACATTATGCAGTTTTTACATTTAAAACATCTGACAGTCTTTTTTTTCATGTGTGTGAAAATTGAGCACTTTCATCTTCGGAAGCAACAAAAAGGATGATTCTCACTCATAAAACCCATTTGCAACCTTCAAAACATCTTTGATATTCTCTCCCATTGCATAACTGCATTTGCTGCATTATATGCAGGCACAAAGTGTCATGACACACAGCTCGTGTGGACAAATTCGAAATTCTCCCAGCTCAAACCTGTACAGGTCACAGGTTTGGTGAGATTATCCATCAAACTCAGCACCAGATAATTCACCAGAGAGCCCACACTATCTGGGCAGTTGGAAACATAAAGGCAAGGCATGTGGTAAACCGTGATCAAAGGGTCTAATAAAAACCTATAGTGAATACTTCTGAGGGAAAAGATATACCTTTAAGGAATGACCTAGAAGGAAGCCAAATACTAATTTACATTTTTGTGAGGTTTTTAATGCAATGCCTATCTTATCTAAGATATGGCTTTATTTGATAGCATATTTCTGAAAAGTTGGCAAACAACAACTTTCTTAATGCTGCTTTTCAGCAGCAAAGTAGAGGATGATCCATCACCAAGTTTTCAAGATCTGAGCTCCTGATACTCCAAAATAGAATAAACCAAGTAAACTGCTGCATTTCAGTTTTCATTGGATTTCATAGCTGCTGCACATTTACGGTCTGCTAGGTTGGCACAGTTACTGCACATATGCCACAGCGGTAAGAGGTTTGTTTCTCCAGCAGTGGAATTCCTGGACTGGAGTTAAAACATCAGCTGAGTCATGAGTAGGCTCTGAAGAAAGCCTGTGGTGCTAATACTACACTATTTAACATCTGATGACATATCAGTGCCTGATAACACATTCGTTACAGAGAAGTTACATGAAAGCACTGAGCTCTTATTAAATAGCAGCACTGTCTGCTGGGCCAGCTCCTCATTTATCCATTCATGTATCATTCGAATACAGCAACATCAACGAGGCGTCCTGTAAGCTGATTGTTACAGTTCACAACTGAGTATTTGGGATACTATATTAAGAGCCAAAAGCACAGAAGTAGCTCCTTCCTAATCCCATGGCATGTGAAGTGGCGTGGTGCTTCTCTCAGGAGCAAGGTCAGTGACAGAGCATAGAGAGCTCTTGCTGGCTGGAAAAGATGCCAAGCAGGAAAACCTTCATGCATGGCAAGCTTCAGGAAAGCATCCCAAGAGCTTATGGAGAATCACTGAAGTGACTACCTGAGATACCATATTTGAGTCACTAATACTAATCAAGAGACACTTCTTCACTAGGAGAAGGTCTCAAAGATGTTTGTTCTCCTTTATTTAGGACTTAAGGTACCGGTTGCATTTTGTGTTTCATACAGAAGAAAAGCATCATCTCAGAAGGAGTGGAAAGCACTGACAGCAAACTTTGCATGGCAAGGCACGAGCTGCTGTGGTGGACAGAGTGGACTAACCCGGGAGCAGTGGCTGAAGACAGCAACTGGGATAATCAAAGGTCTGAGCCAGAAGACAGCAACCTGTCGGCATTTGTGCCGGACTCGATCTAGCACACTCAGATTTCCCTGCAGCATTAAAATCTGTATTGCTGTTTCTTACTGGAAAGCAATGTGGAAAGGTTTTCTCATAGAAACCTGAGCAAGCCGCATGCAGGATGAAGGAGCTCCTATGGCTTGTATTTATTGAACAATTTGTTTTCTCAGATCTCAGTTTGTCTTCCTTTTCCCCACCTTTTTCTTCCTGCCTTTATTTTGGTGTTCAGACACTTAGACTTTCACAATCAATCACAACAAAGTAGCTCCTATAAACCTGCTTAGAGGAAAACGTTTTCCTCCTCAGCCCTCCAACCCATTCCCTAGAAAGCAGCTGTTTCTCTAAATATACAAGGCAGCAGTGTCTGAAAAAATGAGTATGATGTTACATGACAGGGGAAATCATTCCAGTTCTACCACCCTGTTGCTTTGTAGAATTGGGACTTATGTAATAAAAGATATAGTTTAAACCATGGAGATCTGTTTATACAATACGCATTAAAAGAGTCACTGGACAGAATAAAGAAAGGCAAGGGCATGAAGAGCCGTGAATCCACACAAGATGCCATAACCTTCAGGGAAAGATTTATAGCCTCTTCCTCTGGCCAAAGGAATTTTTTGCTCTACAGTGGCACAGTTGTGACAAAGGGAGAAATGCAGCGCAAAAAGGTGAAAAGAGAATTCCTGCCTTCCATTTGGTAAAAGCTGCTGTACCCATTCTGGTGTTAGATGATGAGCTTGGCTCCTCTTTGTTTCAGCAGCCACCGCGACACATTGTGCGAGACCTCCAGCTGAGTCAGTACACACTCACTGTGCTCTGCGCGCACAGATGGGAGTAGGCAGAGAAATGTCAAGCTACTTGGATTAGCTCGGTTTTGGTCACGCACAGAAGCGGAGCTCAGGGCACCCAAGAAATACTAAATTAAACACCCTCCCCAGTTTAGGAACCTCATTTTTTTAGGCATTAGTCATTAAGGAGCTTCTAAGCAGGTAGGTCTTGCTGTGGGTTTAAGTGCTTTCATAGCTCTACATCCCAGCAGTAAGGGCACCTTATCCTAGCAATGAGATAAAGCCATCACTTAAAAAATGTGATACGACATTTTAAGTTTTCAAATCACTTGGAACACATGCATGCAGTTAACTTTACACTGTTATTGTTGCCAATCCCCTTGAGGGAAAAGCAATCTTACCGTTCCACTCATTCTACATATGGAATCTTTTTTGTCTGACATATTTCGGTAATTGGGCATGTTTACTCCTCAGCTAGTTCTAACACAACCAGTAGAGGCTGCATTTGAATCTACGGGAGCAAGCCGGCAAGTGGCGTGAAAAAAATTAACATTTCCAACAGTACGCAACACATGGATGAATGTAACTCAGCCTGATGGGATGCGCAATTTTTAAATCTCATACAAATGTGTCTGTTTTATTCCATCACTTCTGCCTATGGTTTTAGTTGAAGGCTATTTCCAGTTCAAACTATTTTCCGTCAGCACTTTCTCCCATCTTCTCTACCTGCTGTAACATCCATTACTGGCTCTCACTCTTTTTTCAGTAAGTGACTTGTCTCACTGCCTTCCATTCCATTTTATTTGTAGTAATTCTGTCCTCTCCCAGTCTTCTCTCTGACTCAAGGCAAGAAGCAGGTCCTTTTCTTCCTCTGTACACAACTTAAAGGAATATTCTGAAGCAGGAATGGGTGAGAATCTGCCAATTTCACCTTTCGAGCCGAGATAAAGCAATGGTCTTTTTGTATTTTACTTCTGTGTATCAATGCTAAAACACAGATCAACTGCAAAAAGTAGGCTTTCTCAGCCAGGTATTAAAAAAAAAAAATCTACCCTCAATTCTCCTTCTGCAAATTTCCAATTGATTGTGAGAGTCACTTTATAGATCAAAGGTGCCACCATGTTTAGAGTGCTCAAACATAAAAAATGGCAGAAAGGACAGCACTGCTATGCCATCAGCATATTTTTTTCTTTTTACCACTTCTAGCCCATACCTTCAGGATCCTCCTTGCTCCTTACCCGACTTTCACAGGGAGAGGATACATAGGAAATACTTAAACATGAAAAAAAATCACTTCTTAAGAGAGCTGCTACCATATTGCTGAACAGCAGTTCATTGTTTCCTTGCTTTGGATAGTTTTAGCTTTAGGTCTTTATTTTACTCAAAGATCTCTTACTTACCAATGCCCTGACCTTGGCATCTGTGCTACTCCTCCTAAAGCTAATGTGGTCTGCTCACACAAAGCAGACTATTGCCAAGGAGCATAAGCAGCCCCAGTGATGTCACTGAACTCATTAAAGATATAGTTGACTTCTTGGCCCTAGAAAACCTAATTATTAAATGTAACCTTAGCTGAAAACAGTGGTGGTTGTTGATAAGCAAAGCAAAACAATAGGTGTTTTGTTCAAACATAAAAATAGTACTTGACCAATAAATAGGGGCTCCTACTTCGTAACTGTGGCAAACTGTAGTTAACCATGGAATTCCTGAGATAACTGACATAAAAAAAGGACAGAGTACTTTCAAATACAATCACATGATACTTCGAAAATCTAATTCCTAATGCAATTCATAGCATTAACACCAGGTCTAGAAAACTTAGTGGTTCATTTTAGTAAACAGCAAAAGCTGCACATTCTCACTCTGAGGACCTATTAGGAAGTTAACCCTAATGTAAAACTGCTATAATCTATCTTCTGAGAATTATTTTAAAACATACCTTTTATAGCAAACGTAAAACACAATAACTGTGTTGTAAATGTGACTACTATATTTATTTGTTGCTATAGCTATGGATTGCAAATTTAGAAAGGAAAAATACACTTTCAGTACTACCCCTGACAATAACAGCCTTATGCTTCTACAAGCTATTAAACATGCCACCCCCGACTGGTGATATATAAATCACAGCACCGTTGAATCAGTTTCTTTCTTTTAGCACATTTGCTTCTTGAAAATTCTTAGCTTTAATGTATTAGATTAATTATTAGATTAATGTATTTATTTTATGTATGACTGTGCATAAAAAAAACAACAGCTACCCAATGATTTCTGAGTCACTGCAGTCCATCAATAAAATTTACACAAACACCTATGTCAGAGAAACCAAGTATTCTTGAAATGGAATTGGCTAAAGGAACAGTTAAAAACTAGAGATTTTAAGTGAACATTCTCCAGGGTCAAGACACTGTCTTCAGAGTGCTTGGAATATGCCTAGAGTATTTATGGACATCTTTCCCTTTCCTGCTGTCTCTATAATGTAAGTTGAAAACAATGCTCCCCAAATAATAAAAGGCTAAACTGAACAGAATGTACAGGTTTAAATACTGAAGCCCCAAATAACTTTACTGGGCTTGGTGCAGCTTTGCAGGTATCTACGCTGACTTACAAAATAAGCCAGATACAGTCACCTTCAGCAAAAAATCAGGTGGTTCACCTGCATTTTAGTATGGAAAGAATTTCCTAGATGAGAATAGATATTCCATTATTTGAGGCATTTGACGGTTAAAGTTACCCTAGTGACGATGTTATGGAGAACAGTGCTGCACAGACATCATTCTTCTGTCACACAAACTCATACAAGCTTCTCACATTTTTTTTTTTATTATAGGTATTGCAGCCTAGTTTTGTATAACAATCTTCTCTCCTCCTTGCTGCATGCTTCAGGATTTAATGAGAAACTTTTGCATGAGATCTGATCAACCTCTGTCTAGAAGCTACCAGTTAAAGCATCACTCTAGGTTTGAAGACTACCTGCTGAAGGCATTGAGGAATCAGTGTGAAAATGCTATTTCTCAGACCAAAATTATTCAATAAGAAAAGAATATGCATACACATTATATGTAACAGCTTTATCACATAGGAAAATAACACTAAAATATATGTGAATGGTTTAAAAAAACAGCAGTTAAAATACATAATACACCAGGGGAAGGTGGTTCTAATGGAAGGGAAATCATATACACAGATGTGAGCTTCAAACAGAAAAAAGGCCTTGTTTTCCTTGTGAGAGGATTGGGTATATCTGAGAGATGTCAAGGTCAAATCACCCAACCTTTAGAGCTAATACAAACTATTACAGCACTCTACATGTATGTGTCACAAAAAATGCATGTGATTTTAAACTCTTAAGCACAGATTACAGACTGGCTTCCTGTGACTTTTTTAAACAGATGGTCAGAAGTGAGGATGAAAGAAAGCATTTTTTTGTGATCCGTTGCTCATATGAGAACGTTATCTTTGTTTTGTTTAAGTGTCACAGCTTGCTACAGTAATGAGCTGAACAGAATATTTTAAAGGGTTAAGCTTTTTAAATGAGCAGATTCAGGAGGGGCACAATAACATCTTAATGCCTAACAAGTCAGTAAACACTGTGCATACCTAAAGGCCCTACTGTTTAAGATCTTTTTTTAAAAAAGGTATAAACCTCAAAGCACTCATTTTAATGTCAGATTTGGTATTGTTGCTTTATAATTATCTAATGCCTAATATGTCCTTGTAAGAAACAAAATGCATCACATAATCACACCCCATAATTACAAAATACATCTAATCCCTATTATATTTCAGTACAAAATAAACTACTATAATCTTCTGTTAAGTTAACTTTGCTAAAAATTGTAAAAATCTGATATTTTTCCATCTCTCTTATTCTAGCTCTACTCTTGCTCCTGTCTCATCCATTGGCAGCATCTGTACTGTATCTATAGGCAGCAAGGGGTCAACATCATTTTTCGCTATACAGTTACACCCAGCACGGTGGGGCCTGACCTACATGGTGCTTCTCCAATATGCATGTTAAATCAAAGATCAAACAGCAGTAATGTCTAGGCAAAGACATTTAAAAAAAGAGGCTAATTCAGCTCTCACTGAGAATTCACTCAAAACAGGGAAGTTTGAGTAGCAGGATGTGGGGACCCAATGTGGTACATATCCTGCTCCATTTCTCAGCCTCTCCTCTCCAAAAGCTCTTGGTATTTTTTGAAAAACTTATCTGGAGTGAGGGTCCCCCTGACTCACAGTTGTAGCTGATACACTATGTCTCACCTTCAAAATACATTGGCATTATATTCATGGCTGTGTTGCAGCGTCCCATATATCATTCGGTTCACTACTATACAAGAAATGTGTTTTATGTTTGGCTCTTGCCAATGACATTGCAAGGCAGAGTGCAAATTAATTGGAACAGAAATATTATTTTATAATAAATTATTACAATTTTTGAAAAGTGGATCATAACTTCCTAACTACAGAACTAAAGGATAACATGAAAGAGACTAAGAGTTACCTAAACACTCTCTATAGACTGTGTTTTTTTCTGCTAATGCAAGGAAAATGCTTAGTTGATTCAACCACTAAAGAAAAGAAATCTATCTAATCCTGTAAAATAAACTAATGTAAGTGTCAGGACACTGGCCACTGAATTCTTGCCAGGTAACGTAATCCCATTGCTTTCAAATAAAAAAATGGAATTTGAGCTACTGCTGCTCTGCTCTAAACAAAGTTGCTTCAAACAGAAGAGTAAAGGGCATCGAGCAGTTACAATGAAAGAAGAAAAATATGTCAACACCCTCCACTTAATATTGTTTTTGTGCATCTACAGCATGGACACTCCGATCCCGGGCAGAAGCCAGCTGAAGGAACTAAAAGCATCTGCTCTGCCTGAGCAACTTGGGTTCAGAAGCCCAAAAGCGCTTCTCTTTATATCTTTTCCCATTGGGGTCACTGATATTGCTTGGGCTGCCCTTCTTGGTCTGGAGTATCACACAACCTCTTTATCCTTCTCACAGCTTTCTTCTGGTCATTCTGTTAAAGCTGATCCTCATATTTTCATTTTAATGCTGTCACACTGTATCAGGTACTTGTAATATCAGAAGAAGATTTGTGATTAGCTACTAGTGTTTCTTCTCATGCCATCTTAATTTCCCCTTTTCAGGTCATCCACTTTCACAAATGCTAAGAACACCTGATGTTGCTTCCTAGGATAAGGACATGTCCATATCTATTGATCTTGGTCTAGCAATATTTGCATACCATGTGGTCAACATTTTCCAACGTTGAGACCTCCTCTTAGGCACCAAAATCAAAATGGGTTAATTCAGTGCAGAAAATCCCAAATACATGTTTCAAAATCATGGATATTATGTCATTGAAAATAAGTCTTACTGGATTACAGAAAATGAACGGCAGACCAAATTTAAGTATCTAAATTGGAAACTGTTGGCTTAAGTATGGACTTCTTAAATTGAAATGCTGAAGCAAGCCTTATAGAATGTCTATTTTGTCAATTACAGTAATGAGAGAGAATGAAAATCCTATTGAAAACCTACAAAACCCTTAATATAAAGGAAATTTACAGTATTTTACTTAATGGCCAGCTATTAACATAACAAAATAAACACAAATATCATGGAAATATGACAGAAAGAAGCCAGGTCTGACTCCTCACTTTGAAGCTCTTTATATCATTCCAAGGTAAGCTGGGAAAGACAGAGGATGACATGAAGTCGTGCTAGGCTGCCGGTTCACCAAAAAAAGGGTGATGTAATCAGAGTGTTCAGAATTACCTGGTCATGCCCCTTGCATGGCCACTTCTTCCCTCTCCCACTTCCACGCTCATAACCTAACACCATGGTTGCCAAACTCCAGTCCTGGTAATCACCAGGCTATTCAAAAGACTAGTGATGCCACTAGCTCAGCAGAAAATTAACTTGGGTAGAAAGTTTTCTGTGCCATCAGTGAGCAGACCTGGCTCAGCAAATGGCCCTGTGATTCCCGAGCTGGCACTGGGAGAAGGTCAGACTATGAGAAATGGACGAAGCTGGCAGGGCAACCAAACACTCCTCTTTTTGGTTGATGTGGAACACCACACCACCTCAGCTGTTCACAGAAGCAGAGCATTAGAGCTTTGGGAATGGGAACTGGTTCTATACAGAGATATCAACATCAGTGGTGATGTCCTCAGGTTCACTTTGTCAACTCCATTCAGCAAGTTGGAAAAACTGCAAAACCAAAGGAACCTCCAAAATCGCTGCAGTCAAGAAGCTTCTTAGGATAACGAGCATTTTCAGTATAGTTTCTGAAATTCTGAAGAAACAATTTGTTGTTGAAGGTTTGTTTTGAGATGGGGAAACTACCAGAGAAATGGCATGGCAAGGACAATAGCACTCAGAAGTGTAGAAACTAACTACACACTTCTAACACAGTACAGAATTCCCCCTTCGTTCTGTTGGGGACACTTTACAGTAGCAAACTGGCGATCACTCAGCTAAAGTAAAATGCATTCATGGACACATTTTACAAAATTTCATCTACTAAAAGCCTACACATACTTGGATGCAACATAAATAATGAAAATTAAATTTCAAGAAAAAAGGACCCTCAGGTCATAAAGAAGTCTTGAGAGAGATAGTGACACTGTAATAACAACAACAGCAAACACTGCAAGCTAGAATATCTACACCCATAGCCATCTACATATTAAAAGAAATGCATATTCATATTCCCTCGGCGATGTGCCTCTGCTCTTCCAAAGTCAAAGCAACTCTTCTCTAACCAGATACAATTTTTCTCACTATGTTTTTCAGCAGCTGTCTTTGCTGATTTCTAATCAAAGCTCACGATAACTGGCTTTGGCAACAGATTGCAGTTTCCCAGATGAGTAAGCAAACAAAGATTTTTTTTCCCCTCTTCCACAGAACTCGAGATGCATTTTGTGTCTTAGGAGGGAATTGATGAGTTCCATAATCTGGTCAACACCTCAAATACATTTAATGAAGGAATGTCAGAGGTCTATGGTATTTGTATACTTCAAAATGTGGACAGCTACACGGAAAAGATAAATGCCAGCCTGGGAAACAAAAAATTGGACCGTAGCAATTTATAAGAGTAGAAAATGAGAAACCTTTAGACAACAATTGATTTAGATTTGACTGAGAAACAGGCATATGAAGAACAAGTAAATTGACACATCATAAAAAATCTTCACTTGGGTTTATTCTAAAGTATTCTTTAAATGGGGGGTGGTGGGGTGGGGGGAGCTCATCACAACAACAGCATTCACTGAAAGATGATATTGATTTAGTAGGCAAAGCCTGAGGGATGTCAAACCAGAAAATCACTATAATCAACTACAAAGGAAATTCATCATGGCAAAAAGGAAGTGGGTGGATGTGCAAAGCTCATGAAAGAAAAAGAAAAATTACATTGCCTGCTGTTAGATTCATTATTTAAAAAACAAAAACAGAGTGAATGCTAAAATTATTCCTAAGCAGTAAATAAATATATGTGAAATCTATTAGATAGATATCAAGAGAAAGTAATTAGGGTATAGACTGCATTTTATTGAAGAGACATTGCAGAGCTCCATAAGCAAATGTTTCTTGTAACTGTGTTGAAAAGACAAATTTCAGGTTGGAGATTAAAAATCTGAATACTTAAAAACATAACACTTACATTTCTCAGAAAGACTGCATAAAAAGAGAGAAAAGATATGCTAAATGCACAATTCTAATTTACTTTTCTATAATGAAACAGAGGAGTGCTGAATAAAGTCCAGCAGAAGCCAGGGTGTTGATAATTGACAAAGCAGACAACTTCAAACATCCTAGGACAAGAAAGATTAAGTTTAATGTCTCAAACATGTGGGTTTAAAACAATTTCATTCAACATTTGTTCTCAGTCTTGAATAGAAGAGGAGGAAGATGAGAGTTTAAATGGCAGGTGAATAGAATGTTTCTTTTGGTGATAATAAAATCTAGAGTACTGATGGAATGCAATTTAATCTAAACCAGCACAAACCACTTCTCCTACAAAATATGTGTGTGACATAAGGCCTGATCTTTCAGCACAATCTGGCAGCAGGAACACACCCAGCTCAAAGCTACCCTTTGCACATGGGGTGGTGTACAGCACCGGGATCCCAACGCAGCCTCCGCGCAACAGTCTGACAGCCAATTTACGGAAAAAAGATTCAAACGTGGTTTATATTTTTGAATACTCTGCTTTTTGTATGTTTGACTCCAGAACATTTCTCTGATGCAGGACTGCACCACAGAGAAGGATCTGCTGCGTATCTTCTAACAGTGACCAACAGCAAATATCCAGGGAAGAGTACAAGCATACAGAAAACCTCTCTGATACATGCTCCTAGTCAATGCAATTTGCATGACAGACTTCTTTAGCTCAATTGATATTTTGTCTTTAAGCAGCAATAACAACTTAGTCCTCACAAGGTTTCAATAACAATTGTCTGTGCAATGCTTCAGAGCAGTAAAGCACTTTCTAAGTGCTAAGTATCACTATTCAATGTGTTTCACTTGTATTAGGGATTTGATGATGAAATGTTCAGATTTAATATGCCTATTACTTGTATGAGCACAAAATAATTCATCCAGAGCTTGAAGTCTATTAGCTGCCAACCAGTCTAACAATTTATATGATTTTCTGATTAAAAGCACCCTGAAGACCACTGCAAAAATAATGAGGTGTTTCTTAAAGAGCCCAAAGCAATATACTTATTTAAAAATATTTATTATAACAGCAGTTTAAACACAGTAGTTACAGCTTTTATTTGTCATACACAAAAAACCCTAAACATTTGCTTCTCTGGCGAAGTTACTTCTTTATGAATTTTCATAGCATTAGCTCTGAAGTTGCAACTTTCTATAACAGATTGAGTTTACATTAAGGTCAAGATCATTTACTCCACTTTGAACTATTTAGCACAAAGGGTCCTTGCAAAAAATGCTATCACCTCTAAGAGCTCTCCTTTTCTTTTCCTTTCCTCTTAGCCCTAGCAAAATATTCTCCAACACTTAGCATGTAAATATATTAGCATGACACAATACATCACTTTACTGGGATGAATATTCCTAAAAAAAAAAACCTCACCTAATCCTACATGATTAGCAAAAAAATAATAATGTGCTTACAAACAAACAAAAAAAGAAAGTTAAATCAGTAACTCTCCATCAGTCTATACAATGCCATATAACAGTCAACACAAAAATGCTCAAAATGCTCAACGAATTGAGATGGTTTTCCCTGGCTGAAAAGCAGAGCTGGAATGGGCCTGAAGATCATCTGCTCTGAGGAGAATCAGCTATACCTGGTTATGCCGGCCTCACCTGACCATAAAGATTTCTGATGTTGGAGAAATCCATAACCTCTACAGGCAATCTACTTCCAGTGCTACACCATCCTTATCACTAGACAACAATACCTTTTTAACTTCCACTGTAAACCTAAGATTTTTGCCCCATGCACTAGTATTAGGGAGAACAGACTGTTCCCTCCTTTTGAGAAACCTATTACGTCATATCAGGGTGACTCTCAGAGTTTGAAGGAAGCGAAGACCATCTCTTGAAAAGATATGTATCTTTTGAAAATAATTTTATGAATGAATTTTCCATTAATAATTATTGCATATGAAGTAAAACAAAGTCTATTTGCATTTCTCTCATGTTAAGTCCTTTGTTATGCTGGCATTGCCAACATAAAATATTTAAAATGTGTTACTTACAGAGCCAATTATAATAATCAAGTGAGAAAAATTCCATTACAAATCTTAAAATAATCTCTTATTGCATTTTAAGGGATCGACTACATTATGCCATGACTTCTTTAGCAATATTACAGTTGCTGAGATATCACAATTCTTATATGCTGTTTCAAAATATTCTTTGAACAATGTCTCCCCCAACCTATCATATACTATATGCCTACATAAAGCAAGAATCCTTATAGTCTTACCAATTCTCAAAATACTTTATAAAAACAGGTTCTCATCTTGCTTGAGTAAATGGTATTAATGGAACACGTGGAAATAGTGGACTGCATACGATTGCTATTTTCCACTTGAAAGACAAAATCTTCTCTAGCAGCTGTTCAGAGGTTCAGCCACAAATTAGGGCTACCACATGCAACTGAAATTGCTGAGGAGACGCCTGTAAACAACATGCTGCTTTTCAAACTCCCATTTGAGCAGGTAGAGACTGCACAGCGGATTTGACTCAAAAGCTACAAATAGACATTATTCAACAATTAAGGCATTATTTTCACTGAAGCATATCAACTTTTATAGTATGATATGGAAACGGTATCTTTCTTCAAACAAATCAGGTAATCATGTTTATGGCTCTGTGATATTTAAATAGCCATCAAAAAGAAGTAGCTGGTAAGACGTAACAGACATTTATGCATTTAAGTCACTTAACAGAAGAAATAAGATTTGAATTTAGTGAAACAGGCAGTGTTTAGTTAACAATTTTTGAGTCTCCAGGACAATAGAAGCCCAGAAACATTCTAAAACTGGCCAGATTCAATGAGCTGAATCTTCACTGCTTGTCTTCTTCCAAATATTCCTGCCCCAGAAAACAGCTTATGAGGGCAGTTATGAATCAAAGTCCCCATTTCAAACAATGGAGAGATGCAAATGCAACGTCCAAACTCTTGATGATTAAAAGCTTCTAAATTAAATCCTTTAGATAGTATTCAATTGACATATAAATCTTTAACATTTAAATGTATTTAAATACTGTAACATTTAAGTGCATTTGAGTATATATGACAGTAGACAGTAGCCGTCTGGACACTGTTGTATTCAGATGTAATACTTTGCCTTCTTATATCAAAGGAAGGAGGACAGAGAATGATCTAACCAACAGGAAAGGTCAGGCAGGGGCAGTGGTTTTAATCCTGATCTTGTATGTAGATGAATCAGGTTTAACTTTCCACTGCAGGCTACTGTAACCGTAGCTAAGCCACTTGGTGAGCATCAGCGACTCAGATGCCTCAACATGGAAATCTAAGTGTCACTGTAGTTATCCAAAGACCTATTTCCATAGGAATGGCAGATATGAAAAAGACCTACAGCAGCCCCACATCCTTCTTGATTGGAGCTATAGGCTGGGTTTGTGTGCTTTAGAACATCCAAAGCTGCTCTGAACATTCATATTTAAGCACTGCATTTGCTTTTCACAGGATAGTCACGTCTAATTTCGAGTGCATACATTATGAAAACCAGATTTCCTGTATAGATATCAGAGAAAGGCATGTTCCTAGAGTGCTTTGATGTACCCTGTGGAGATACCTCTATCTATGTACCATACATCTATTTCTCTCTCTTAATACCCATACCAACTGCATGTAAACATCCTTCTCAGTGCCTCCATTTTACGAGAATCACAGCATTTCCACACCTCATTCCGAGACTGTAAAGCTAGATACAAAAGTGATGCTCATTCACTATGACATCAGGGTTATACAACATCATAAGAGCAAACCAGACAATCCCTGGAGACCTATGGATGGCCAAGCCTTCATGAATGGACTTCTATTTGTACCATGCACAGAAAGGAAGCTTGTTTGACTTCAGACTTAATGAGTTCATATCAACCTGGTAACTAAATGACCTCAGGGCAGGATTAATATGTATAGGTAGGGAGCATTTACAACTCCGCCTAAAGCTATCTCACTTGGATGCTCTGAATTGCCCTCCTGAGGATCCTACTTCTCTCCCTTGACTATATAGATAGCTTGGCTTTCTAATTTAGGCATGAATAAGCTCCTTTTTAAAGCTTTGAATTATTTTTTGTGCAACATCTGTGGCTTTGGCTAGGACACATCCCGACAGATTTAGGTCCAGTGGAACCATACTAAAATAAATCAGTATTTCAGAGTATTTCAGAGATAGCCATTCATTGTCCAGGAGCTAAGACCGAAATTTAGAATGAGGAATTTTGGACCTAAACACATCAATGGCTTTTCTTTAAATTCTCTATATTTCACCAAGTTTCCTCTCTAACCCAGTGAAATTTCCTAATTTGACAGTCAGATCCATAAACCATCATGACTATCTTAATGCTATCAACAGTCTAAGTGTGGTATCAAAGTTCAGTTCATCAAACCATCAAATAATATTCTCCTTGGGGCATTTTCTCCCCTTGATGAGCACACGTAAGATCTAGTTATGTTAATCATCATATATATATATTGAGAAGCAAATGTAATCCACTGTACATTCAGCCTGTCAAAATGTATCAATTATTCAGTCAGAAAGGTCTGACTGCATGAATCATTTCAGTGTTCACCACAGAACAGGCTTCGAAAAAGGATTTGATGAAATAACTGAGTAGGAATTTTGAAAACTATTATTCTTAACTAAAATTTTAGTTATAAGTAGGGAACGTGTAAGTAGGTATAAGTCAGGTTTAGGACTGCTTAGAAAGCATTTCTTTTTCTGTCCTCCCTGCTAAACTCTTTCCAATTCAGATAATGTTCCATTCTGCTGCAGGTTTCTCTCAGGAAATTAATTTCTCAGACAGATGTCACCTGAGGATGTCCATATGAACCACCTAACATTTCTGTAGCCTCTTTTCCTTCTAATGTTGTCTTACACCTTAACACTTCACATAACAACTGCAAGATTTTTATGGGAGATGACCTGATCTTATTATAAGCTCTATAAAGTGCTGTGCTACACTCTATAGCATTATCTAAATAAAAGTAAGATAGCATCACTGCTTGAGAATTTGTTTATGTCCTGAAAGTCTTCTTTCACAGGACAGTGGACTGGGCAAAAATGAATGTTTTGGCCAACAGGAAACAAAACTGGAAGAAGGTTGATTTCCTCTGCTTTCCCCTCGTTAACAGGAAGTTCTTGTTTTCTTTCCCTTCCTAATATTTCCCCCCCTAATGTTGGTGGGGGGTGGGGGGGTTCATGTTGTCTAGAAGGGGGGTAATTGCAGGAGATACTTTGCATGAGAGGATGAGATACTAGACTATTCGATGTGACTCTTCCTTATCTGGTACATATGCAGGGGAATGTATTAAACAGAAGTCCTTTAAGGTACATTAAGCTTGACAGTCGTCTTTCCTCCGCTGTGAGTTTGGCACACGCAATTGCTGTGAGACAACGACGTGGGCTGCAGCTTGCTCTCGTTTTAATGGCAGCTCAGTCCTGACATTCTCCAGCGTCTAGTGATTTTGCAGTGAGATATTTTAAAGAAGTTTTTCTTTTCACTCAGTTTTTCAAATGAACTTAATATAGTGGAAAGTGAGAGTTTATGATCCTGGAGAGAGATACATCATACAGACTAGCACAGCATAAAAAGAATCAGGATAGGTTTCCCAGCACCCCCCAGTGCCTCAACTCTGAGCCAAAGGGACTATTTTCTAATCAAAAGCCCTCATATTTTTCATTCTTTGCTACTCTTTTGATAACAGAAGGCCCAGACAAACAGAAGCAAATAGAAACTCTATTCTGCTGTTCATGCAAGCCTGTTCACAAAATGCCTCCCATAGGCTGCTTTCCACCAGCTCTGCTATTTCATTTAATCCATTCAGTCCTGAAGGATCAACTTAGGCAATTAGACAAGGGATTTGGGCTCTGAGGGATAATTGGATGACATGCATGCAATAAACTTCTTCCACGGTCTCTTCACTTTTTTCTTTTGTTCTCTCTGCTCATCCCTTTGTTTCTCACCATTAATTTTTTTAATCAAGTTTGCAACATCCTTGCAGATAAAGCAAGATAGTAATGTGACCAAGCAGCAAGAACCTAAACACCTACATTGCGGCTCCTGCTGTTTCATGCCTCTTTAAATTGTTCTGATGTGATATCAAAGGGAAGAACAGTTGAATTTAGATGGCGGGATGCAGCAGTCAAGGCTTCATTTTTGTATCTGCACAGTGCTGAAGTTGCACAGAGGGAACGAATGAGCTCAGATGTCTTTGCCTAATCTCAGGTGAATCCTGGAGGAAAGCTCATTGGGGGGGGGGAGGGGGATATATTACAGCAGGTTTTAATTGATTGTATTCTGGTGAATCGGGTGTGAATTTTATCATGGCCAAGGAGTTTACTGATGTAGATTAAGGACTGTTGAAACCTAATTACCTTTCTTTTCCCCCTATAACTACCTTCATGCTCACTCCTTGTCATCTCTGAGTCCCAGTCTGGGAGCTCTTTTTGCCTCAGACACACAACCTCATTCTCACTCTTTAGTCCTCAGCCTGATGCTTCCAACTTTCATTTCCTCCTATTTTGACATGTTCCTCTCACATCAACCACTTCCCTCATGTCATCCTTCCTAATATCTGATTTATTTACTGTATAAAATTGCCTTCCTCTGTTCACATGATTTTAAACTTCTCTTAGCTCCTTTTATTTCCTGTTTGCTAACACAATTTGTCAGTCTGGGTACACAGCAAAGTTTAAACCACATGCAAGTTTCAACATCTCCTTCTAATATTACAATGTAATTCTCTTTTATAACAAATGTCAGTGAAATATTAATGATCACTATGCTATCAACCATAAAAAGTAATAGCAACAAAAAATAAAAATTGTATCTTAAACTGCTTAGCTCAAATGTGTAGAGATTGTGTAAGCAACTGCTGAATGTGCAGAAGTCCTTCTCAGTGCCCATCTGGACGGAATACAAATATTGCAGCCACAGCTACCGAGATTTAACGTAACCTGTAGGAAAGAAAGTTTTCCGTCTAGACGTCCACGGTCAGTCTGACATGAGCAAAGAGACACAATGTCCGGCATACCTCCTCTGAAGAGCTGCTCAGGTAACACTGACAGGCATAATAGGAAATTAGGACAGACTCTGCACAACCTTGTGAAATGCTGTAGGTTTCTTACAAATGAAAAACACCCATCAAAAACAAGGTCAAGAGCAAAACTAAATTTATTTCTCCTACTACTAGTGAGATAGGTATTCAAGAGCTAACCATCTTCAGATGAAAGTATGAGGGATTTTAAGATGAGATAAATATCTTACTGAGAAATAAATTGAAAAGTACTTTTCAGAGTTTTTGTACAACTGGAGGGAGCATGCAGCTCTGCTCTCCATACCTCCTCAGTGAAGAGCAGGTTTGAGTAGCTCAGGCAGAATGCTGGAGGATGTGACTGTTGAGTTGCTTCAAATTGTACTCCTGTGCTCTGCACAGAGAACATCAATTGACTGAAGATGAAGTAATGAACTAAGAGGGTAAAATATGAAAAATATTATTAAACTGAGCTCACAAAAGGAGAGATGCTGCGTTTGTGTCCAAATAGAGAAGGAAAGGAAGGTGGTGTTCATCTCTTCTGTGGTGCGATGTGGTGATATCTGAGCTAGTTTTCGTCTTTGCAGCAGCCTAAACACGACAACAGAGCTCGCAGTAGCTGCTGATTTCCCCCGTTTTATGACTGAGGAACACCCATCAAAATGATTTTTTCCTCTTTCCTTAGGATCTCAAGGGACACCCTCAGATAGGTACTGGAACTTTCAGACACTTTATGTCTTTCTGCCCTAGAACCTAGTACATACATGAAACTTGGAGGTTATAAAATAAAAATTTAGGGTAAATACCAGGCAACTGTATTCTCAGCCAAGAACTATAAAAGAAAAAGAGTAGGCCTTCTCTCCACATAAAGCTGGTGGACAAACCCCATTTCAAAGTGACTGAATGTGCACTACATGAGTGATGGAATAAACGACAGTAGGAATCAATTCCATGTACAGGGGAGTCAGACCAAGTGACTAACAAGGTCTTTTTTATAATGCAGTAGAAATGGTTTCTGGAAGAATAGCACCAGGCACTTCTCACAAGCATACAGGTGTTAACCTTGGTGCCCTGGCCATGTTCCAGCTCAGGTAATTACCTTTTTCACTTAAATTCTCCTTCCAGACTCGCCTGGCTTGTCTCCACTCCCTGGCCCTGATTTATATGCAATTAAACAGCAGCAGTGTTTCACTGCGCAGGTGGCTGCTTGTCAGTGCAGGGAGTGGTGAGGGGATCAGCCGTGGAGTGAAATGGTTGTTATATTGACTACAAGTCCCCATCAAAGGTTATGAAGCCCTCTAGGGTCCTTGCAAATATACTACCTAGATGAAGGACAATCCTGTATAGACCATCCTATGCCTCATCTCTGCTTACGATGAGCGTGGTTGACTTTTTTTCCCCCGATGGTGAGAAGATAGCTGGCTCACCTTCATCTCAGCAGGCAGCTTCCTCTCCCCGATCACCGTCCTGCAGTGCTCCTGATCTCTGCAGGAGAGTTGCCTCATCTCCCCCCTCCCTCTCCTCCAGTGCAGCCCTTCAGCTCTGCAGGAGGCACCATGTCTCCTGAGGCTCGTTTCCTGCGATGCCACAGCCTTCGCCATCTGCAAATTTTAGCTCACGTACAAATGTAGGTGAGCAGGGCTTTGAGAAATGCTTGGAAGCATTTGTTTCACAATTCACAGCCAACACATTATCATTTCTCTGGGAGTTATGATTGCTTTTTGTCCAGAAAATTGTGTACATAAGCTGCAGAACCTCAGTGTTAAAAGAGAAATCCTGAAAATCCTTTAGCAGAAGAGAGGCTGTCACAGCAGCAGGTCCCATGAGGCAGCAATCCTGCCCATGCAGGAGAGCAACACAATTCTTCACCAGCAGAATAAGACCAACTGAAAAGCAAGAACTAAATACATATAATGAACATACGCAATCCAACAGCGCACACAACTTTGAGTTGTTTTTTAAAAGTACTTTCAGATGCGCTGGTTTTGGTAGAGCGGTGTGTTGCATGCACGATACAAAACCTGTGAAATAAAGGAGAAAAGGCAGCTTCCTGTACTTCAAGAGGAATGAAGAGTTATATGTCCTCAAACTCTTTCATCAAGTTTTGAATAGGGTAGTGGAGAAAAAGACAACATATGTATTCAAAATAATTTGTGAGAAATAAGCCATGTACCTAAGTATAACTCTGAAATATGGAAATAAAATAGGTGATTTAAGAAAAAAACCCAAATTTGGCAATCATTCTAGGAAAAGGTCAATGTTAACAATGAAGTATTATTTTGTAAGGTCTTACTATTTAAAAAATTTCTTTTAATGCCTCAAAAATTTGAATCGGTTGTTCCATATTGCAAATCTAAGAGAAAGTGATGAATTTTATTATTTTAACACACACACCCCAGACTCTGAGAAGAGTTGCACAACAACAGCTGACAGGAAACGGACACAAACTAGAGCACGGGAAACTCTGATACGAGAAGCTTTTTCTTTTTTTCTTTTTTTTTAGGTAGCATGAAGTTGGTCAAATACTGGAACAGGCACCCAGGGAGCTGGATGAAATCTCCATCCTCAGAGATATTCAGGATACAACTGCAGCCCTGAGCAACCTGACCTGATCAAAACTGCTCTGAGCAGGGGGTTGAACTAGACGAGCTCTGGAGGTCACTTCCTCACCCATGGAGGAATTTTTAGAGAAGATTTTTTTTATATGTATACGTATAGACAGACAAACACAAACACATAAAAACTCTGCTACAGGTAAACACATTCATATATCTGCATCTTATTCTGCACATGTGTATGTGCTCTACTGAATGTGGATATACACTCTCACATATGGCACGGTACATAGATGATGGAAGCATCTGAGTCTGAGAAGGAATATTAAAAAAACATAAGCATGAGCTCCAATAAAGCAGGATTATTCCTGACACTGAATGCTGTCTCAGTTTTACCTATTTTCCTGTGAAATTCTGACATCTTAAGCTGCAGCAATTTTAACTACATCAGAATAGTGCAACTAATGAAAGCTAATGGAATTCAGTCTGTGTGAACTGTTCAATGTAGCTTAAGAGGAGAAACAACAATTTAGCTCTGACCATCTAAGCAAGGCTCAGACGACAACTTTTGAAATTCTAATTAGACTGGATTGAGGAAAATCACTACGAAGAAGAAAAGACGGCCCTGCCCTAAATCACAGAGCATGCACAGAGTGGGCATTGACTGCATCCACGAAGTGACACGCTTTTTACAACTGAGAGATGAGCAAAGGAAAATGGACTGTGACTGTTCTCCAGCCACTCTCAGAAAAGGATGAGGGTAGAGTCCATGGCGCTTGGACTGCTTCAACCCACTACGTTCTGCTGGTGCTGAGTAACCAACCATTGGTTGTTCTAACACGGTACCTGAATGGAAAGTTTCCTGGATACTACTCTACAGGGACACCTTCCAAGAAGGAACAGGTTATGACTCTCAGCTTAAAATAGTAACACAAATGCATTTTGGGACTAGAAATTACCAGAGTATGATAATGTAGACAAAACTTAAATGAACAGCAGTACTAAAGTGAAAGGAGCAATTTCTTTTAATTGAACATCCTTTCACAAAATGCCTTTGCATAAATCCCCATAATTGCTTTTCTTCATGATCCCCCAAAGATTTAGATAAAAAACATTACTTACAGCACTGTTTTAATTCTGAGTTAGTTTTAGATGAACTATAAAGGCCTAAATTAGTGACTCTGCAATCTTACTGACTGTACCAACTCTCTGAATTTCCCTCTATTACCCCTCTAATATTTTTGCCTCACTTGTCATATATAAAACCATACACACCCTCAATTTTTAATGTGTCTATTTGAGAATTTATACTTTATCAGATATGAAGATTGAAAAAAAAAATTAGTAAAAGCAAACGCATGGAAAATTGCTTCCACAGAAAAAAAGCCTCTGTCTTAAGTACAGTTTTAAAAAAGTTGGATCAATTAGCAATCTGTGAATGTTAGAAACATCTTAACAATGTCTCTAAGATGAAAGAGCATATCACAGAATGAGGAAAGGGGGGAAAATTAAATTATGTCTGCAGTCATAATGAATCAAAGCCCAGAAGGTGGTCTCCGAATCAGCAGGTTTTGATGAAATATTAAGGAAAATTATTATTGATGAAAAATGGATAAGCTCTTTTTGATTTTAGTAACCTTTAAATCACACTTTGCTAATTAAAATAGGTTCAATGCATCTCTCCATTCCTTGATGGGCATTTAGCAATCCTTAGAAATGGGTGGGTTAATTTGACAACATTTTAGCAAATATGCATAGAGCTTATCTTAAGCAAGCAGACATAGCACAGTTTAAGACGATGTACAAAATAATACATAGCTACATCGCAAAACTTCTCTTTTTCCTTTTTCTCTCTTTTTTTTTTTTTTTTTTTTAACACTATATCTCCTAATACAATTACAAAGTAATGCCAGGCAGCTTCTGCTTGTTTCCTCTGCAGCGTACAATACCCAGTAATATATACTACAACTATTAATGAGCCATGAACTATGTCTCAGGAAACAAAGACCAATACTACTATTTTCTGTTGCCTTTGTTTGCCAGGTCAAAGTGCTTTTAGGAAAATTACTCCTACTATCTAAGAGGCCTGTTACTGCAAGTATTGCAGTCTTCTGCAAATAAATTTCCTTCCCAAAGATAAGTGGAAATGAGAAACGTGAGAGACATTATTTCTTTTATCCCTTGAAGTTGTATGGATTCTACTTGATTTTTTAAATGTTGGTAGTAGTAATTCTGTGTTCTCTTTTCACCCCAGTTTGTATTGTGCTTTCTTTTAAAGGGAAACCTAGGAATGAGGGAAGGCTGTAATCAGGTTGAATTGTTGCACACAGAAGATATTTCATTACAGAATGAGATGCAACTCAGGCATGCTGTGCATTACTGCTATAAAACTGTACACAAAAATTAAAATGAAACAAAATCTGCTCCTTTGCTTCTTCTTTCATAAATTAAGTCTTATATGTTATATCACCATCTAAACTCCGGGCAGATGAAATTACCTATCCATTACAAATATGTAATCCGTTTACTGTAATAACATTTCATATATCCATCATGTAAGAAAGACTTGTATGAATGCATCAGATTGAAAAGCTATTTAAATGTCACTAGTATCTTAAAGAATGAAAAAAAATTCATGGCAAGTAAATAAGTCTGACATTAGAACAACATTTTTCAGAAATACATAATCATATAAAATAGATCATGCGAGAAACCTTTTAATATCACACACCATAGTGTTTGGGCCTTAAGGAACAAGATTTCAAACACCTTATAAACCAATTCTTTAACAATATGCTATGAAGTATAATGCTCCAGTAATATAAACTGTTTTCTGAGTGACGAGTAGAAAAGCATTGATTTTCAACTTTCCAAGAACAAACTGAAATGAGATCTTTCATCAATTTCTCAATTTTCAGGGTTACCAATGTGGTATGTTTCATAAGCACTCATTCAATGAGTTTACAGGATGCAGAAAGGAACTAACACCACCCTGCAACGTATATATAGTGATGTTATTTTCCTTCCTAAAATTTACTGCAGAGGATTCCTCCCTACAATTAGACTCCACCACTTCTGCCAGTGACAAACTACTTCGACTGTAAGCAGGATGCTTTTTGAGTCACATAAACAAACAAGACTGCCCATAAGGATAAACAATGTAGTTAAATATAGTTTGTCTTATCTGTGACGGAGATACCATTCATAAAAAGGAATACAAGAAAAATCCCTCCAAAACTCTCCAGCATTAGAAGAACATGCATAAAAATTTAATTTTTATTTTACTTTTCATCCATTAACCTATGTTAATTTAAAGATCTAACTTCAAATTGTATATTTAGTTTTAGCAGGTGGAAAGACAGGATTCAGTGAACACGCAGCACTCCCTCCAAGCTCTGCCTGTGCACCCCTCTCCTATAATCAGACAACTCTAAAATGCAAAACCCCCAGCTCTTTAAATGCTTGGAGAGGAGAAGCCTGAATGCTTCACCAAAGAGGAACAGATGGGTTGACTGGAGGGACATAAAAGATAGGAGAATCATAAATTTGTATTCTATTTAGAAAGGGCCACATTCAACAGCAACAACAAATTAAACTGATTAAATTACGGCATTCAAGTGCTGCACAACATCAGTTCGTAATCCAAATTTTGGTTAGCACGACTAGCAAAGAACAGATTTTAACAGTTTACACTGGTAGGATCAAAGCACTTCATTTAATGAATGGGAGAGCCTTTGCTTTTTCAGCTTTGTGTACTCAAATATTCCCCATAATTTTCTCAGGATGAAGAACTCCAAATTGTATTGATGGCATTAGTGGGAAGTAAAGATGTGCATGTTACACACACAGCTGGTTTTTAGGGCTCCAATCTCAAGCCATACAATAACCATTTGATGCCTGAGACACTGCCTTTTCTAGGTTTTACATCATGTTTTGTTTCATATTTTCATACTAGGATATTACATTTTCCTTTTTTTTTTAATTAAATGCTGCCTTCTACCATCTGAAAAAATGTAAACGTTGTTCTCTTTTTTCTCCAAGCAATGGAACACCCAGTTGATCTATATCTGTGTGCAAATTGCACTAATACACCAATGAAAAATATTATACGTAATTCAGTTACAATGTATTTAACATCCTAATATATATTATACCCTTAAATGGATGAAAAGTGACAGGTTTTGATCTACTTTTTATAAGTATAGTCTCTCATCATAAGCAGTAGGTGCACTTAAAGACTTGAAAATCACAAACCAAAACGGATACTGCTAATTTCCAGCAAAGGGAGCTCGTTAGCAGTTGCTCAGAACGTGAGCACTAAGGGCACGTTTGGGTGGGCCCCACTTCACCCCCTTGTTTTGTAACCCAGAGCGGGAAGTTGACCTCTCTCTTATCTTGCTGTGCATTTTCCCACTGCAACCATCTGTAGACATACTAACTCCGGCTGCTTTTGTAAAAACAAACAAATAGCTGTCACACTTGCAGATTATGCGGCAAGCTGGAGGAGAGAGGAAGCAAAACCACCGGGGTTTAAGTGAGGCTGCGGCTGTGGTAAATGGAGAAAGATGTGGTTCTCACAACAGTATTGGTGCTTGGTATCTATTCAGAAAGAAACCAGGACTTTCAAGTAATTAAAATGGGAGACCTGAATAGAGTTCACAGTAAGTCTGCCATTTACTCCACCGAAGTGGTAACCCAAACAGGGAGTGCAATTGCATACTTTCACAATAGGGAGTCTACATAAATCCTCATGAATTTATATTAAAACTTGTCTTATATTCTATCAAGATGGAGGAACAAAAGAAAACAACCAACCTAAGATAATAAAATGCCAATGCTAATAGTGTCTATTGGGTTCTAAATACACGGGTCTATGACAGACCAAGCTAATTTTTAGGCAGTCCTGGGGGCAAGGATTACTGGCTTATAGGATGAAGGGCAGAGGAACAAAAAACCCCAATGTGTTAGCGCTGAAGTGAAATTAAACCCCATGAAGAGTCTCACAGAGGCTCTAACTAATCCTCCTCTGGGTTATCACAGACAGGCGGAAAAACACCACAATGACTTCCTAAGTATTATTTTCAGTTTTACATGTTAGAGAACTGCAAACAGTTCATTAACCCACTTATCTCCACCAGGTTGTCTTATAAAGTCTGACTATCCATAATGGCATATGTATCATTTTCTGGGCCAGGAAGGTCTTTCCAGAAGCTTGATTCTCATAGAAATGAAGCTTTGTTATGCCACAAAATGGTGGCACTCTCTGGAAGATAAAGATTTTAAACCTATTACTACTAATTTCTGAAACATTACCGATTATTTAGGGAGACTGGATAACAAACAGGTCCCAGCTCTGAAATGCTTCCAACCTAATGAAGTATTTACAGCATGTTTACCCACGAGTGGTACCTTCCCCTGGTAGCACATCAACCACTGGGCTCTGATAGCAGAGGTTGATAAACGATGAAGAACAAGGAATCCAAGTGTAGGAAAACACTTCCACATCAGCAAACATAAGTAAACAGAGGTAGGAGGGAAGAGCTTATCCATAATCTTATTCAACCTAGGTTGCTGGCCTTCTGCACAGCTCTGCAGGTTTTAAGTGTCATTGGTTAGGTGGTTTACAGTGCCGCGGCCTTGCCCTTCATGAAAACGCTCTTCAAGTCAACTTCCAGAATCATCAAAAAAATATCTTCATTTAAGATACAAGAAATATCCTAGCATTTACAGGATGCATCACCCTGAGTAATAACTCTTATCTCCATCTCTGGCGGGGCTGGCAGCGAGCTCAGATTCCTATGCATAGATGATGCCACAGACTTAAGCACACTCCTGTGAATGACACTACTAATAAAGAAGTTTAATATAGCTGCACAAGTGCCTTGTTTTTTTAACAAATATTTATCCAGGCATGGCAATGTAGTATTTCATAGCTTTTATGACCCATTCTGCTATTGCTAAGAGTCATTTTACACATACTAGAAAGACAAGGTCTGCTTATTTCACTTTTTACATATTCCTAAATTATATTAGAGTGTTTCTTTCCAGGTTCTGGGATTCATTACTCTCATGCCAATTTAAGCACAAAGATACTACTGAGTGAATAAAAGTTAACATCTAAATAAAATGTTCTCCCTTTCTTTTTGGAAAGCAGCAAGCAAAGTATGTGCCCTGACCTTAAAAACAGCATCTTGCTTCTTTGCACCAAACAGATGACAGTTAAAGCAAGTGGGGTTATTTTCAGCTCCCAAATATTCCTTTGACATAACTTGATTCCACTTCTGATAGAAAAGAAACCAGTTCATAAAGGTCTCCTTTTCTAAAATGAACATTTTTTTCTTTTTAATGGCAAAAGGCATGCAAAAAGCATATGATTACGGTATTTATGTTTCCATTAAAATGTCCTCAGCAAGCTGGGGGAGTCTAGCCTACTATTTTCAAGCTATTTAGATTTACAGCAGCACAGTGCCTATTTTATTTCAATTATATTTCAGGACAATGCACTCTTGGCGGGAAATGATTACACAGTGACAGCCAGCAAATGTCCATTAGGAGTTGTCTTTCTACATACTGCTTAGCTATGGATGTCAGGTGACGGCTATAAAAGCCTATTGTATAGCATCATTGTCATCTACATGAAAAACACTATTGATCATCAGTGCAGCTTCTCTTCTGTATGATGCAAACATACTACAGACGTTTTTCAGCTCAGCTAAAAGCTTTATACACAAGAACACAGATCTCGAGACGTTTCTTTCTTGAACTGTAAAATAAACATAGATTATGTATTCTACCTCAATTTTGCTCTGTTAATGCCTAACATAAAAAGTTGGTAAGTGAAAAGAACTTCTCAGCAGCCTGTCTCTGTAAGCTGTCAATACACAGGATGGAGCTAATGTTGCAAGGGCAGCTGATGTATATGCAACTATACTGATCACTCCCAACAGATTTTATTTATTTATTTATTTATTGCTAGAGCCTCATTTCCTCTGAGCAATGAACTCCTCCCCTGTTAAGGAAAATCATCTGCTTTAGTTCTTTAGGATCAAGATCAGAAAACAGCTTTTTTAGTGCTACTGGAGAGACTTGCTATGACTAGTGTACCTGGAATTTAAAATGTGTCTCAAGATTCACAGGAGCTATGCGTATGCATGAATTATGTAAGAAGCCCAAAATAAAGAACCTCCTGTATTTCGCTTACATATTTAACAGATAATAACTATCACTGAAAAACCAAACCAACCAACCAACACCGCCCCCTCCAATTTCCATGAATGATTTCACCTGAAGCTTTTTAAGAAATGTTCTAATGCAGATTAAAGTCCTGTAAAGATATTCTGAAGTTAAATTTACTTTGTAGAGGTTTTGGGGTTTTTTGTAGCCATTTTTGGTAAGATGGGTGAAGCAACGTTACTTACACACACATGCTGATGTGCAAGTCTCCAAGGAGAATGTTAACATCTCTTTCTCCTTTGCTGTATTTTGGCATTATAAAATCCACTTTCTAATTTAAAGAAATGAATGGACAAACTATTTAAGGAATAACCATTTTCTTCTTAATGTTTTGTACTGTCTACAACTGCAGAGCTTGGGATACATACAAATATAAAGTACATGCAAGGAGAAGAATGAAGAAATACGCCTGGTTTTAACACTGGTTTCAAATTAGGTTATATAATAACTTGGGGGGCCTCTGCCTGGCAACTTGACAGTACCATCATTAGCTGAAGGACTATAATAGTTGTCCTCATAATATCCCTAAACTTGCAAAGAATAAAATAAAATCATCCATTATTCTGATGAGCAGTTTACATACTTGTCCTCCACTTTGTTATCATTCATATGCCATGACACAGTTAAACTTATATCAGTTGGTGGCATGTGCTGATGAAAATAAGAGAGAAGTTGAAGGAATATTAAAGAAAAACAAACCCTGACATGGCCTCACACACAGGCATAGCAATTCTCTTGCAAGTTAAGGACAAATTTGTCATAAATGCTCAGCAACGATATGCAAACTATTATGGGACATTTTGGTATAGGTTTCTTTGTAACAGACTTCTAAATAACCTTTTGGAAATACTTAAACATCAAATTTTGTTTGGCACTAAGCACCAAACTGTAATAGAAATAACATTTCCCATATAAACAATGTTGCTTTTAATATGAACGTGCTAAAGATTTGAGACAGCCTGGCTGTTACCAGCTCCTGGCAGTTCAGCACAAGGGTAACGCGCTGCAAGTGATTTCCCTTCCCATCCACAAAGGCTGGAAGTGACTGTTTCCATTTAAGTAACCTCGGAAACATCCAGAGGAAAGGAAAGGATAGCAGGACAAAGGGGTAAAACACAGGTTAAAATAATGCTCACCACAGGTGAATGCTAATGTAAACAATATTTTAAGTATGCAAAACTGCAACCAACTATTTTTCCTCAAATTTCTTGCATTATCAGCATAAATTAGACTGTGGAAAAAAGAACTCCCTGGAGAAGAGCATCATGAAGAGGCACTTGGATGCTTGGTGTGGAAAGGGGTATCATGGGAGATGCCAAGTGAAACAATAAGGTCTCACTCCTGGGAAGAGACAGCATGAAACAAGTTGCAATGCACACGGGGTAAGGAGCCAGGTATCCTACAGACGGGGACACAACTCAGGTAAAAAGCACCTCAGGCCTACCCAGCAACAACTATTTCTTAACATGATGCTCAGATGATACTTTCTTAATACATCTAATATAAAGCCTGTAAAAACACAGAGCAGCTCTGGGAAGATAGCTCAGTCATGATCCAGGCTCTCCTGCAGCATATTACCCAGGGTAAAGCTCCCAGACATCCTTCACACACCTCAAGAAAGACTGAAAGCTTCTCCCTCACAGCTATTTCATCTCATCCGTGCCCAAAGCAGGTGACATGCTCTCCCAGCAGCAGGCCCGAGGTATGGACCTGACTTCTGGGAGAGTTAAATGCGAGCCTGAGATTGCGCAAGTTGCTGCAGTGTTCCCCAAAAAGTCTCCTGGAGCCAGGTGAGATTCACCAGCTCTGCAGTTTGGATGCTCATAAAGGTGTGAGGAGAGAGGGAAGAAAATCCCATATACTAGACACCTTCGTGCCCCAGGCCCCCAAACAGGTACTTCAGAGCACATTTAGAGCAAATAAGAATCTTCTTCCATCTGAACTGACTATTTCTTTCAAGGTGTTTCTTGCCAAATGTGTCCTCCCTTTATCACGGGTCTGGGGGTGGCTCTTATTGCCCCAGTTCTAGTCTCTAACTTGCATTTTCTCCCTCTGCTCAAGACCACAGCGTACACTGGGTCCTTCCTTTTGTCACATAGTGATCCAGCTGTGAGAGACAGGGCCCTGCGTGCACCAGGAGCAGCCTGAATGTGCAGAACTACCACACCGCTCTTCAGTCCTACCCTTATGATTAACATCAGATTTCCCCAGTACTCCGTTATCTTGAATTTTACTCACTCTCTCACAGCTCTTTTATCAGCAATCACACAGAGTTAGCTAGGTCATGCAGGTCTTATATTTCGCCGTGCCAAGTTCGCATCAAAGAACTTTTTCTTGTTGATGTGACATTGATGCCATTCAACTCAGGCATGAAACACTGCCTTTGGTCTAACAAAAACAGCCGTGAGAGTCACCACGTGGCAGCCATATCCAACCAAGCTATCTTGATTTCCAAAGGCACAAAAGTGCTGAAATGTCAGGCACTTGGGCATTCCAGTGCCAGTCAATACAAGGCTAAGGAATTTTAAATTTCAAGGGCACAGATAAAGCTGTCATCTTTCAAAATTATTTTCCTTCCTTCACTGAAATTACATACATATCCACAATATATACATTATGTTTATTTAGTATGAAAAGTAGACCTTTTACACAGTGCAATACAAGAGAATGGTGCAACTGAGAAAATAAAAAGGCAGTTGTGCTACTGAATTTTAGTAAAAATTTATGCATTCGACAATGCCTCTAAGATTTTATTTGTCATGTTAGAGGATATATCTTTAACAATATTATGTTTTTCATAATATTTCAAAATAGATCTAGTGGCAGGTTAAATACACCAATCTCAGTCCTCAATTAAAGAGAGTTTTAGACGACCAGCTGAACTCTGCACAACAGCTACTTTCCTTAAGACCAAATACATATGAGTCTGTTACCACCTAGAACAGAATATGCAAGATGAATGCCAGTCCTCACGTAGAGCTATACAGATCTCAAACACTGCAACCAAAGACACTGCTTTGTTGATTTAACTAAAAGTCCAGTATTTTTCTTCTGGAAAGAATGGGGTAGAAAAAAAACAATGAGTGGTTTTACTATGAGCTAAGTTAATAACCTCTGAATGAGTTAACCATACCTCCTACACTAGGATTTTAGTGTTATTTTTTGTAAAGCTGAGAAAATGCAGAACTACAAGATCGTAGATGTAAGCCAAGAAAACAGATGTATTTTCATTGTTAAAGTACAAAAAAGCTGTGAATTTTGCCTTTGGTTATTTCTACTTTATGTTAGTTTACATGCCTGTTTTAGCTTCAGGTTTTCAAATGAACTCAAAGCTCCATCAACAGAAACCGGAATTTTGCCCAATTTCAGCATAAAACCAAGCATGACTTAGTTCAGATAATGTAAGCACATGAAGAGTATAAACCACAAGCTACAGCCCAAGAAGAGAAAGTAACTTGTGGGTCAAGCTTGGAGTTTACTCACTTGGGTCTATATTTAATCAAAAAGCTCTACCTGTTAGACTGAAGTTCAGGACTATGGTAGGATTAGAACCCAGGAAGCTTTAACCCACTTTTGCTTTAAAAACAATTACTTTCCAGAAGTTTTGTAACTGCTGTGAATAGGTTGGAAATTTTGTATTCCACAACCATATCAGTTACAGTCTGATAAACAAACCAGATGAAGTTACAAGTTTGAATTTAATTTGAGTGATACCAAACAGTGACTTCAAAACTCCAAACCATCTGAAGAATGAGAAGAAAAGCAGCAGCTCTGCAGAAAATAACTTTCACATCCCATTCTGTTACAGTTTGATTTGTGTGAGCTCAATACTTTTTTTCATAAAGGCTTTTAAAAAGCCATTAATAAAAATGCAGTTCTGACTTTCCAATTGACGTACAGTCGTCTCCCATGACAAAAGCATTACAAGGGCAGATTTTGAAAGAGCGTATTGATTGATGTCTGGTGCCTACCTGTCTACAGGTGAAGACTTTGAATTCCGTGGTTTCTTCACTTGGGCGTACAAGGCTTCCACTGTCTGCCCTTCCCTCGGGCTCTGTGGTCGTGTGTTCAGCATTATTGTGCCGCTACTTGAAGAAGAGTCGTAGGAAGCAATCCCAGCATACACTGAGTCTGCATCACAGCCAAACGTCCGGTTAAAATCCTGTATCTCTGCATAGTCACGTTCACGAGCCTGTCTCTCTCGAAATTCTCGAGTTTTTGCTTGAATTCTGAAAAATTAAGAAAAGGCCAAAACTGATTCTCTTCCCCCCAATCATTTGAATGCAGCAGTTAGCAGACACTTCAGGTAGCCCACCTTAATGAAAACCACTGAAGGGTTTCCCGTCTCAGTTTGTCATGAAGCCTTAGGTTTACCTTAGGTATTGAAGTCTAGATTGGAGCAATGCTACAATCAACACTGGTCTTTAAGGAAGAAGGCTGATTATTCACAGTCATTTGTTTCATTATTAAGTAAAAAAGGATTAGCCATAGTTGCTGGTAAACAGAGTTTACCTCTTGTCTTATGCATCTTAGGATGCCTGTGCTACTACCTGACCTGTCTGAGAATGGTCTGACATTGTTCATATCATATTGTACTCCATCAAAACCTAACAGATTTAATGGTTCTAATGCCTGTTTTTAGAGATGAATTTTAATGTGCTTTCTTGGCCCAATACTATAAAAATCATACTTCTTTCAGAATCTAAAAACTTTGTAAAGATAGGACACATATATATATATGTATGCATGCATGCATGCAATAAACAGCAGAAGTAGATTCTTGTATAAATCATTTAAAATGTGTATGTTTTGTTTAAAATGTAAACAAACTGAATCTGGCATCTCAAAAGTAGGCAGTTCCTTCTCAGAAAGTAGCAACATGTGCCTTATGTTAAAGTTACAAATGAAAGGTGATGCCATACTGGGATTTTGTATCTAGGTGCACTTGCTTAGCTGTATCATAAAAAGTGACAGATAAAAACAGATGACATTTAGGAATCTGACAAACACAAATTGAACACAGGTCATATTTTCAAGAAGCACACAAAGCTATTACCAAAATTTGATCTGGGCTTCAAAGTTTCTTTGGCATTTTAGAAAATCTAATGTATCACACACACATGCACCGTGAACTGAAAAAACCAACACTCCCCAATATTGTCTCCCCAGACCAATTTAATGCTCTGTCATCATTGCAAAATGAAGCACTCAGCTGTCTCCTCCCTTCCATTAGTAAAATGTGCTTCTTTTTCATCTAATACAGCCATGGCTACACAGTGTGACAGCATCCATCCATTCAGACTACAGCTCTGCGCACTCCTGTTACATGCCATTTCCAAAGACAGCTTGTTCACTGACTTAGCAAGAGCACCCTACTCAAAGCAGGCTACTTTTGAAAGTAAACGTTGTCTCTTTTGAAAATAGAAAAGCCTTAAAGTTAGGTAATGCTGACTTTTTGGAAAGTTTAAACTTAGCCCCATTCAAGATTAGCCTTTGCAAAAAGAAAAGGAGATGCACAAAGGGTAGGATGCAGGTTGCTGTTAAAGACACCAGGATTTAGGTGCCTGCAGTGGGTAAGGTCACGCCAGGGACTCCAGTCAGCAGACTCTGGAGTTCGCAGCTGCTGTGCTAGTCGGCGTGTCCTAGCATGAAAGGAGTTGCTCCATAAACACTTTGGACACTGCTGTTTAGGTCTCCTTCGGAAGCTTGGATACCCAGCCTTGATTCAGCTGCTCAGACATAGGCAGCTGTGGCCACCTGACATCCCCAAGATAATCCTGCTGGATCTCCAGCTGCAGGGCAAGACGGACTCCTGTAGGTCCTTGTCACATCTGTCAGCCCCCTGCTGACATCTCAGGGACTCTGATAACTGAAATCACACTAGACAACTGTGTTCAAGCACGCAAATCCAGCCCTGAGCTGGTATGTGAACATCTAAATTTAAATGTCTTCATCAGACTGCGTCCCAAGCAAATTGTTGTTTCTATGCTAACAAAGACTGCATAACAAAAGAAGTGAACAGGAGGATGGCACAGACAGGCAGACCTATTTTTCCCCCAAATCCTACAAGTATTGACGAAGGATACTGATTTGGGATACAACTGATTGGCTGAACTCCCTTCAAGAGCCAGTGCCATCTACACTGATGGTTCAGTGATTCCTTTACATGGTCCAAGTTATATGTCAGCATAATTCTTCTTTTATGTCTACTACTCCTGACCTGTGCACCACAGCTCTCACTGATTTTCAGTCACAGTGGACAGAAAAACAACCATGCCAACGAGAAAAAAGGGGGCAGGCCCAAAAAGAAGAAATCTGAGAAAGTTTACCTTAAAACCAACATAAATTATTAATTTTGCAAATACAAAATTATTTTCTTTATTGGATGCTCTTTATTTTAATAGGGAAAAATGGAAAACTGTAACAGTATTCAGCTGACAGCATGTTCCTCTGCCATGTCAGCAACATCAAACTGGAATTGGTTTTTGTTTAATTTACAGTGAAGAAGGATTCAGGCTTAAATCCAAAACCCATTTCAAATTTAAACTGTGTTTCTGCATGCTTATTTTTAAAATAAAAATATATTTTTTACACTGTCCTATACTCCAAAGCTGTAATTCAGAAATGTTACAAGCTTATTCATGTAGAAGGTATCTATGCAGAAGGAAAAAAAGGCCTGAAAATGACCTGTGGTTGTTGACTCCTCTCTCTGCAAACTTCACTTCCAATCTGTAGTCCTGTATTAATTACCCTGTGCAGGAATGCATTTGTCTATTGATATTTGTCGTCTGAATGGGCGAAGCAAAGGAAGTCAGAAATTTCTTAGATATTGGTAGATTTCATTTCAATGGACAACACATCATCACATACTGGAACGCTGTCTGACACCAATTTGAGCAGAAGACTCCCATATATTTTAGATAATGAAAATTTCAGTGTATGAAATCTGACAGTATAGCAATAATGTCAGTAATGCAGTCAGAAGAAAACATTTTATCAAAAGTGATTATAAAACCTGGTGATAACTGGTGATATTGGCCTCACTGTTACACTGACTGCCATGAGACATGCCGGTGAACCTATCTAACTTTTGACCATGAATATCACATCACTCTCCACAGGTGCAGACATGAGTGTTCCCCATTTCATGTTAACCAAGTCTTCTCATGTATCTGCTTATCGACTATTTAATACATTTGGACATAGCACCATTTGCAGCAAGAACATTAAGATTTTCCCATGTATGGTTCAACAAGGCATACTTATTCCTATTCAAGTGGGAGATAACTGATTGTTGAAGTGTTATGCAAATAATTATGTTCATATCCACCGGGAAAATTTTTAGAATATTTTCTACAATTGCTAATACAACGTGCTAATACACATACGTAGTATTAAAAATCAGAGTCTAAATGTATTCTAAATCTTACTGTTAATTATAACCAGTACCCCATAACCATCTGCAGTAAGTAACGTAAGTGAAATGTAAGTGAAACGTAAGGAAAACCCTGAAGTGAAACTATAAGATGCCCAACACCCAAAATGTTCTGATTTTTTAATTAATTTTTTGTGCTTTAAGTTTAAACCACTGTGCAAATCCTATCACTTTCACATGACAAAAGTATAGATATTCTGATTACTTCACACATTTTTGAATATTGTTTAAAATACAGCTTTGTTTTTTGCCTTCTTCAGGACATAATCTACTTTATGTCATTATGTCTCCAAACTTAGAGCAATCAAATGACCAGGGAAAAATACACAGATATATTCTTCAAAAGAATAACAGCTATCAGCTGATTATTGCACTTTCCCTTTTGCAATTATGATAGCTTTTATCTTTGAATATATTTTTAGGTAAGAACCTGAACTTAATGAAATTATATTTTTTATGTTGACCCCTCTTATTGTGGGCATGTGTGTATATGCATGATATGGCCCAAATAATTTGTTAACATATATGGAATTAATCATACATATGGGAAATGCCAGTGCAGACTATTGTGGGAAAGATTAAAATCATAATGTAAACACACTGTGCAGCATAGATGAGAACCCGGCATTTGCTCTGTACTTCAGCCCTAATCAGCAATGCTACTGCTATTGAAATCCAGGATCTGGAGAAGTGTTTGACCACAGTGCTTCAGTTTCACAAAGTGGATATGTGTATTAAGCTGTCTTCACTGAATTGTATTTCTTCGTGACATGGCACAATAAAAATGCGTATGTCTGAAATTTCAGATCAGCTAATTTTGAGGATTTATGGACTTCCTATGGATTTTGCTGGGGTTTAAAAATAGTAATAATGCTCAGCATTCACATAACTCTTTTCATCTTCAAAGAATTTTGTAAAAACTGCTAATCAACTTTGCAGTGTTTAAATGGAACTGAACTTTTCAAAATACAAAAGCTATCTGAAGGAGTTTCTAAACCCTTCTTGCTGAAGTGTTAATACTGAAAATGTCAACAGTGTACTGTCGTGCTTTTGAGACTCAAATTATAACGTTCAGTAAAGTATAAACTATCCTCATGCATTTGTGTGCCATTCAATTCAAAAGCTAATGATAACTGCTTCAAATGACAATATTGTTAGCTTCCTATAATTTTAGAAGAGCTTCTCATTGCAAGCTAATCCAGCAGTCATAGACATACCCTTCGTATAGTGACTCCTGTGCATGTGAAACGGTGGTCACAAAAGTAAGGAAAAGGCTTATGCTCTGCTGTCTCCAGCAAACAGGAGCCACCTCACTCCCTTCTTCAGAACTCTGCGAGTGCGATTCAGCTTTCAGATAAAGGCAACTACCATTTTAGACACCTAAATTTAGGTGTCAACATATGTTTTGGACTCCCAGAAAAGCTGGTCAAGATTCAGTCACATCAGGTGGCTGCCCGCAGGGTGTAGAGAGCAGCTCAGCCGAACTGCAGAAACGTGGCCATTTCAAGGTGAAGCCAAACCTTTCTCTAGCCATTACCAACTGTGCCAAGTACCCCTCCCTTGACCACAAAGGGCGTTTAGCCATGTAGCTCAAATGTAGATACCAAATTAGTCATGTTAGTCTGTAAGCCAAATCCCACCCTGAACCAAATGTTTACAGCAGTTCTGTCTGAACTAAACTTTAACTTTTTCCAGCAACAGAAAACTCAAATCTGTGGTGCTGGCAGAGCTGCTGTAAGTAAAAGTGAATAAGTTGGCAAAAGAAGAGAAATCCACTCTAATTTCATGTAGTCTTAGGAGTGAAATTATAAATATATTCCCAATCCCTTGGGAGCTTCGGTCCCTTTCGTCAGATTTTTTCACGTTAGTGATTTAGATCCTTGCAAAAAATCACCCACTTATCTTAATTGATGAACACAGCATGGGAAGGATATCATGGCTAGTACATTACATTTGCTGTTGCAATGGCAGCAATGTCCTCCCCTAAGAGCAGAAACAAAGTTGGCTGCTGCTTCTGGTGTGCAATTGCTTGGTCAATTCAATTAATCCTCCTGCTGCTGCCAGGATTCAGCTATTGCCCAAGTGATAATCCACAACCTCATCTTTTCCACTGAGGCTCGCTCATTTACAAAATCAGTATTGAACGCTTGCAGTTCCACATATGTGAGACGGCTGACAATGTTTATTAAGGATAGAAACAGCATTGTGTAAGGACAGAAACTAAATGACAAGCCATTCACTGCTGCCAGTTCTCAGTTGTTCTGCCATCAGACTGGCATGCGCTGGGATGATGGATTTAAAACAGAGAAAACCATCACGTTTATAAAGCCAGTCAGCTTGTTTAAGTTAGTCAGATGGGATGAACACATTCAGTCCAATTTTTGCCAGATATTGTTTCTAATAAAGAGGTCAGGAGGTACGTTGGCCAGTAGCCAAATCTTGTCAAATTTGTCCCCTCCTCCTTTGCTAGTGAAAAATACCTTGCAGGCACAACGTGCCAGCAACTAAGCCAGGTCTTGCTGTTCCTCCTCCCCCTCTCCTCGCCTGCCTTCAGGGCTTTAATGGGTCTTTTCCCAATTTTTGGCAATCAAATCAATATGGGAGTTTGTCCTCTCCTGTATTTTCCTTTGACCTTTGTCTGGATGCAAGCAGAATTTTTCTGACAACTACTCTTCTAATGAGGGTACCTTGATTATAGGCATTATTGTGATTTCCCTCTGAACCGGCATATGACACTTAGCTTTTCTTATCGTGATTAGAGCTAGTCAGTTATCACAGTTATAACCACCTCTCGGCAAAGCCATCTGCTTTCCTGGGAAAGTCATTCTAAAGGATCACGGTGGGCAGTGGATAATCATAGGCAGCAACAGAAGTAACTTGTAAACAAGAAAGACACCTGCTCTTCCTCATTTGCGTCCCCCCATGTCATTCAAAACTTTAGCATATTTTTTAAAAAAGTCAGAAAATACTGCTATGTAAATATAATTTTTAAATTGGGAGGCTGGAGATCAACCTTTTTCAAGGCATTAAAAGAAAAAAATTAACAGTGCTGCCTTATCTCTTGTGTACATACATGTGTGGCCAGCTGGCTGAAATATGACTGTCCCCTGATCTCAGACACATGAGGAAACACATACACAATGTGGTCAGTTTGCTATGGATATGCACAAGCATACAGGGACAAAAGGCCAAGGCACAACATGAAATAAAAGTAGCAGGGAGCTTTAAAGATAACAATAAATCATTGTGTAATTGCATTAGCAGTAAAAGGAAGAGCAAAGAAAAGGTTGCTCCCCTGCTCAGTAGTGAGGGAACTGTATTGACAGATGATGCTGAGGCGACCTAAGGCTTAATGGTTTTTTTTTCCCTTTTCATCTGTCTTCACTAAAATAGTTGATTGCAAGCAGGCGGCCAGCACAATTGATACAGCCACCAACAGCAAAAAGATCTCCAATCTAACAGCAAAAGAAGTAGCTAGAAACTGGTTAAGTTGACCTTCATCTGGCACACACAACTGTCTGAGGCAGTCTCAGAGCTTTTTCAGTAGCCAGGAGAACCTGTTGAGGACAGGTGAAGTACTGAAAGACATGAAAAAGTCAAACAACTCTTAGATGAGGAGAATTATAGAACCCTCAGTTTAACTTTAATCGCCTTTGAAACAAACTATTGGTAAGCACAGAGAAGATAATGGGATGAGCAGTAGCCAAGAACATTAAGAACAAGTTACCAAGAATAGATGTGGTCAAGTCAGTCAGATTTCCTTCCACAACACAGTAAACGGCCTTGTGAACAGAGGACAAACAGGACATCCCAGGCTAAGAAAACAACAGTTACAGGATGGATGCAATAGGTTGAATCAGGCAGCTCCTACACAGTATCTAGAGAGGCAGCTCTCCGTAATTCACAGTAACGCTGGATGGATGGATGGAGACATTTTCTACATGGATCTCTTTCTGATTTACTCAGGTTTATCATTATTAATTAGAATCCTATGGAATCTACAGAAAACCCAAATGAAGGAGCTTTGGAGGAAAGGATTAACGTTTCAAATGTTCTTGAAAAACAGGCAGAGTAGACTTCAAAAATAGAATTAACTTCAATAACAGCAATGGGAAGATAATTTGCATAGTTGGAAGAATTAAGCATAGCAATTAAAAGTAGAGGAAAAAAATCTGTGAGTTGCTTTTTCAGGAATGGATCTGGAAGTTCTACAGAATGACAGATACTCACAAGTCAGCAATGTCAAGCTTTTAGGAACAAGAAAGTGTGGGGACGTAACAGCAGTCTCTAGGTACATAAGGAGGAACAGAATAAGGTTTTCCATCTCTAATGCAAGTACTAGGTTTTTAAACTGCAGCAAGAATAACTGAGACTAGATAATGTGGGCAGGGGAATTTTCTAACAAAAAGGTAGTAGAAAGGATTGCCATGGGGCCATGGGGAGTTGTAGGGTCTATGTCATTGTAAACTGAAAAAACCCAGGATGAAACAAACATCTTGCAAGAATGGCATACCCAGGAGATCCTACCTTGGGAAAGTGACATGATCTCTCTTCTAGATCTGTAATTCTGCACCTACATAGAAATTTTACACACAATACATTTCCTATGTATTGGTTCTACAACAACAGAGAAGCATAACAGGGACTACACATAAAAATTAAAAAGGAAAGAAAAAGCTGCACACCACCTCAAAATTAAAGAAAGGCATCTACACAATCAGGGTCTTAATTTTCTTTCTCCTTCAGTTAGCACAGCCTATCTGCCAATCAGAATATGTGATAGGACTTACTGTCTCTCTGAAGCTCCCCCCTCCTCAAGTCCCACATGCAGAAGAGATGCATGAGAATTTCAAAAACCTTTAACGAGCTACAACCCAGGAGGGCTGTAGTTTAAAAAAAAAAAAGGGGGGGGGAGGGATAAAGGTGATAAGGTGATTACTGTAACTTCCCTAATACATTAAAAAGAGGACAACATGCTTATTTTTATAGGGAGCTACATTAAAGAAGGCAGCAAAAAACAAATGAAGATATAAAAATACTAAAAGATGCAGGAAAGAAAGTAAATATTATGCATATAAGGCAGGTCAAGTGGAAACACCAGTTTGAAACCAAGTGACACTGATGAAAATAAAGGAAACATTAGAATAATTTCCTCTAACCTGGTGGTATCTCTCATGTATTTCACTCCCACCTTTCCTTATTCCCTGACCTTCTTGATTCATCCTTTGTCTTTCCAATGCGAAGATACATCGAGCAGAGTATCTCAAACATGCTTTCTTGGGATCTTGGATTAAACAAGCGAAAATCCTTGCTTATTTTGATTAAAAAAAAAAAAAACCAAACTGTAAATTACCACCTTACATTTCAATGGAATTTTTAGACTACGTTGCAGTTAACAGCCTGCAGCATTTGGGGTGGACGGTATGTCTGCTGTGTTTCTGTGAAGGACACGTTTCAATCAAAGGCAAATGTATCGGGTATATAGGCAGTATAGGTCCTCCCATCTCCAAAACAAACAATACCATGACAGAATTTTTCTTTCCTTATTTCATGTCTGATCCAAGGGTCAGTGACCCCAGCAGCAGAGGATCACCCAGCTGGACAACTGGGACAGTTATCCTGCTGGGAACCACGTTGCATCAAAGAACATCATTGCTGTCTGTAAGCAAAATGGAATTTAAGTTTTCTTTTGCATTACAAAACTGGCCAGAAGAGCTGGTATTTACACCTATGACAACAGATCCCTGATCATTAGGTTAATTTAGCTCAAATCTCCTATTTAACTCTTTTGCTGGACTGAAGTAGAAAGGAAAAAGATAACGCGATTCAGCTGTTGCTGAAACACGACTTGGGAGATCTCCTGCTTCCATCCCTCCTCACTTTAAGAGCACCGGTTTTCTCTCTCACACAGGCTTTCTTGCACCATTTCTTCCCCTATGTTTTTTTTTTTTTTTTTAACAACTGGAGAACAATGCCAGAAAGCAGCGCTGGTGGGTAACATCTGAATTCTGCAGTGTAAGGAGCAGCTGTTCCCATATGTGCAAGAAACAAATGACACAGGCATACCATATATCAAACGGTACCATATATCATACCATATATCAAATCAGTCTTTCCCAGATGCTGCAGGCAGTAGCTGGAGGTCCAGCTACAATACTGTCATCAGTTGGTTGAGCTAAGCCTCACCAGCATCTACACTCTTCTAGCTGAAGTCTAGTAACAAAAGTGGGTGTAAAATGCTGCCGCGAGCTCTATTTCAGGTACGTTACTCTGTGTTTCTAGAGTGCTATGTACAAAGTAGCCTAATCCCAAAGCTGGAAAATGAAACAGTCTGAAGTGACAAAAAAATACAATGACATACCTCACAACAAAGCAAGGGATTATGTGAATCTCATACACTGAAGTTGAAAGAAAAGGAAAAGAAACCCCCACCAACAGAGAATATCGCTTATAAGTTAATATCTTTGCTCAGGACCCACAAATTGGCACCCACAACACCTCTCAGGATTCACTTCTAAAACCTTGCTGGGTCACAGTACTAAGTGAGAGCATGAATCTACAGCATGTTCAGAAACAGAGCCAGCTTTCTTACAACCCATTACAAGGTTTGTTCTAGTAAGTGGTTACAAAATAAAAATTCCAGCTGTGGTGTGGAGGGGGGACCTAGCTGCCTGTCGTGAATGTATCATTAGGCATCTTTCGGGTTAGTCAAATACTTGCTGCTGTGTCAGAGTTAGAAACAATAGAGTGCCTTTAGTGCTTTATCTTACTGTTAGACTCCTGTAGTGCGGTCGGGAAAATATGATGGGTTTTCAGTTCTGTTCAACTCAGCAACAATACATTCAGTAAGTTAATATTTACGGTACAGCTTTTTAAATTCTCAAATAAGTATTTGCTACAGCAACTCTACCACTAACAGCATAGTCTATGGGACATCAGAGGACATACTTCTGCCTTATCCCAAAGTTCTTGGCATTCTCAAGTGAAACACAAATATTAGCGTTCTTACTTAAAACTGAGATTTCTAAGAGAGCACTTAACTCATATGATCTGCAAGATGCGTTAACCAAATTTGTAACCCAGAATATTGCAGGGGACTTAGTTGGACCTCACCCAGTACAACGTCTTGGATCGCTGCAGAGGAGTAATAGGGAAAATATACTTTTAGCATGATGGCTTAAAATCTCTGTACTTACAATACATAGCTAGAGAATGTGAGAAGCTTTATTTAAAAACTACCTCAGCAACTATTACTCCACAAAAGCTTCCATTTACATATCTCCCAAAGTCAGTATTTTTATGAAGTGGAACTGGTCTGAAATGTTATTCCAAAGCTCAGTATTTTCATGCTCCATTTCTGTGTTCTCTTACAAAAATTACTGCCATTGATTTGTTTTCACATCCTGCACCCTCATCCGTTATGTAAAAAACCACTGCCAAAAACAATGCTACAAATCTAAGTGAAGATGGACTATCCCTTGACAAGCAGAACCCATCTCAAAATAAGTGAGAATGAGAAACACATTGCTCTGATTTTCTGATTCACAGAGGCATTTTTTCTCTCTTAGGGGCTGGGAAGGGAGTGGAAGTTCTATCGGAAAGGATTTTACACAAGTCACTTTAGAAAATATTTATACTCTGAATGTTTGCAGTAATAACAGATTTAGAGGCAATAGTTCTTGTGAAAGCTGTTAAGTGGCATCAAAATACAGCAGCAGCAAAACTAAAGTTGAACCTTTGCGTTATTTTAAAGACACAGATAACACTTATGCTATGTAAGAAACAAAAATCCTCTCCTTATCACAGTATGTTGTCTTTTTTCCTAAAAGTAAAATGAAACTGCTTGATGAAAATATTTTGCTTAAGGGGAAAAAAGTTGAGGTTTTCCAATAAAAATATTATGGTCTCTCTGGGAAATCTGGAAAGACACGAAGAGTGTCCTGCTGTTCAGCCCCCTGCTCCATCTGATACTTTAACAGTTCCAGATGGCCTTTACTACAGGATGACCTCCCCTCTATTCTTTTATTATGACCTTTGGGTCACAAATTATCTATAGGATGCTGCTGTCATTCTGTAAGACACTGTTGTACTCTTTCATCTAAAGAATAAAGATGCTTAACATTGAAACTCATCTTTGTTAGGCTGACCTTCCAATGATGATCAAAACAGACAGTTATTCCAATCAGTGTCATTGCTGGAGAAAATATGTTTCATTTTTTGCAACACTGACATTAAGAAACTAAGGCATAGTTTTAAATCAGATCACTTGTGCAATTCTACTTGGCTAGAGAGCATAGCATGTTATGCTCATTTCAAATATCAAAAATATTGCTGTAACAGTTTTGATGAGTTACATTGATTAGAAGGATGTGGTGGGTTTGTTTTTTGTAAGTTATTGATGTGGTTTTCATGTAAACTTCATTGATAGGAGGTAATAAAACTTCATGTAGGCTTTATTAATTATTTGTCTTTCTCTCTCATCATAAACAGAACACACTGAACTTGCACAGGAAAATATAATAAATAGTCCCAATGTACTAAATAAAGTAATAAGGTTAATTTCTTTCCTGCTGTCAGTAAATTCATGTTAGCAGTCTCTCGTCAGCTTGACATCAATTAATGATTTTAATTCCAGACTCTTGTCACAGTACTCACCACCCTTTCGTCTAATTAAAATGGATGATGCATGATGAAGGGAAAACACAAGACTTCTGTTCTTGTTGTAACATTTCTATTCATTAGTATACTTTTACAACAAAGGGCTTGTGGCTTTAATGGTACCAGAGAAAGATGAAGAGAAGTTTATTATATGTTGGAGATAAAGACCCTTATACCCTTAGGAAACAGGCAATACAGGAAGCATTTTATGGAATGACCAAATCCTTCAGAAAAAAAAACCCCCAATGTTATTTTAACTACTAATGAACATAAAGAATGTTTCACTCTCAATATAGGAAAAATTATGTGAACAACACCCACTGAAATCATAGACTTGTTTACATTCACACCAAAAATGCTGTCAGCCTGTTGATTGATCTCCAGAAATAACGGCAAATCTGCCAATACAGAGACAAATGCCTGATCCACCTCCCCCAGATGGCATCTCTGCAAGACCAAGATCCTCAGTCATCTCTCCCACTCTTTCTACCACACTCTGGCTGCTGCAGCAGCATCACCTCCTACCTCCAACCACTAAAAGCATCTCCCCAGTCCTCATTAGAAACAGAGTTTTCCCCCAGCTGATAGCAAGGCGTTAAGATTCACCCTGCCATACAAAGCCCTGTCGAGGTTTCTGGCCTGGAGCACCATGAAAGGGCTAGGTGTCCCCTCCAGGGCTGCGGCCCAGAGAGGCCAAGCTGGCCACCGCTGGCCACCGCACAGGACAGCGGGCAGCCGAGCCCCGCTGGTCCCACAGCATGACCAATGCCAGCACTGGTGACATTTGCACAGACATGGGTAACAATAACAGAAGAATTATGTAAATTCAATTCCCTTTGTAACCTAAAGGAATAAAAGGTTTTGTTTTCCAAGACAGAAAGAGGAAAAACTAGCGAAGAAGCAGGTTTCTCTTCCAGATGATAACTAGACATATGTACGTATGAAACAGGGTATTGCTTTCCTGTGTATTAGTTGTCCTCCAACAAGTATAGCAGAGACTGGAATTGTATGGATGCTTTTTCAGAGCAGAGGGAGCCCCTGGCTCCAAAAGCCCCCATCCTCCAAAAGCTCCGTCATCCTCCCAGCATTTCTTGAGCCTCTGTCATAGCGCTTCCATTAGAACAGCTCTTTAATTCTCTTCCAAAAAGTTTCTCCTTATCTCCTCAATACTGATCCTCCCAACACAGGTGTTTAAGCACCTGATTTTGCATCCATTTCAGTGGAAGTTGAGGAAGAATACAATACAAAGATTAAATTACTTTTATGGTAACCCAGTGATTTATAGAACGCTAGTAAAGCCCTTAAGCCAGTGTATTAACCAAACGGAGAAAATATCCTATAGACTCTTCTTTTAAGAGGAGGAAGTGCCTCTAGAGGCAGATTAAAGCATAAGCACGGTTCACCCATAGCTAGGTTCATATATTCTGAGTCATGAGATTACATTAGAATTGCAACTTTCATGTTTTAAGTATTATCAAGCAACGAGCCACGCTGGATACAGCTGAATTTGTTGAAAACTTCACAAAGAAGTATGCTTATTACATTCTACTGTTATCTGCTACCCAGATACAAGGAGTAAAGCTGTTTGTCGGGGGAGCACTTGGTTTGCTAGAGGAAGTCAGTCCAAGGCTGAAGACACAGTTGGCGCTCATGGCCTTGCCAGGCCGGCGTCAAGAACTGTACAGGTCTGAGCTGAAGAAGGGCAGAACACAGGCAAAGGTTTTTGATTTGCTAAAGACTTATTTTGTGATAAACACAGAGCTGCAAGGAAAAAAAAACAGAAAAATGAAAAAAAAAAAAAGAAATCCAAGAAAAATCCGAGGATGAAAGAGGGAGAGACGAAGGTATCAGAACCTGCTGTTAGAGTGATGTCTCTCCCCAGCAAGGGCCACCAATAAAAACTAGAAGACAGAAGCAGCAGGTTTTCTGAACAGTTCTGTCTTCAAATCTTCTAAGAAAGAGCCTATACTACAGGGACTTGAAGAAGACAGAAAATATTTCAGTGCAATCAGGTTGAAGGATACTGATGGACACACTGGCTACATATCGAGAAAACCATATCCTGGGAGGCCCTTGAAGACCAGATGTAGAGAGTTTCTAAAGTGGACAGGTCTGTGAGCTTCCAAAGGCTTAGGTCCAATAGCACAGCAGGAGGTGACCATCCACACGAAAACTAACTGGCTTGTAACGCTAATTGCTCTTGGCCACTGACAAAAGTTTTAAGTCTGTCCTATATAGCAACGCCTGTGCAAAACAATAAGTAGTTTGAACCATCTCTGAAAGCTCAAGATATCCCCCGCATCTCCAACCTGTAAAATCCAAGACATTACACTTAGGAGGACAGGCCAACCACAGGTGCACTGGGAGAATCTGCAACTGGCAGAAGACCTATAACAAAACCAAGAAGGGCTCAAGACTGTTTTTGCAGTCCATCTGAGCAGATGCAGCATCTCAGTGGTATCTAGTTTTAGTAGTCCAGTGATGGACAGGATGACAGCATAGCAAAGAGGGACTTCAAGTTAGCATATATATAAAACAGCTGTGATTTGGCACAGGGGTAGAGCTAATTCAATTCAGACCTTATTCAACTTCCTCAAGACTCTGCAGTATAGTCTATTTCTTAGGAGACACAAAGACAAGTTCAGAAAACCTATTGCTTATTTTTGTCTTAAGGTTTTGATAGGTGCCGTTGCTGGGGAGAAGCACCTTTTCTAACAGCACACCAGAACCCATATGGATTTTCAGATCGTTGTTTGGCAGACACTCAAGGGTAATGCAAGCAGACTTTTTTCTCTGGAGTAAACCAGTGTTAAAGGATAGTTACGCAGGGGTACAATGTCCTATGGTCTTGGATGAACTATTAATCCAGCATTTGGAGAATTTACAAATAGAAAGCATTTTACAGCAATTTTGGTAAGATTGGTGGCTTGTCTCCTCAGATGACGCTCCTAATTGTTCCAGTATACTGTTTCACTGAAAGCTGCCTGTATTTTCAACTAGATAATTTCATTTTCTGTTCAAAATTACTTTAAGATTGTCAGTAAATGCACACCATATACAGCTTGAGCTATGCTCCTTAATAAGAAATTATTATTAACAATGTTTATTAAACACAACTTTATTCGTTTGAACCATGGTGAATTGAAGAACATTAATTTGCTTATTTGTCTCATAATCAATATGAACACCACTTTTAAGACTTTAAAGAAAATACTATTGTAAGCACAGTACTATTAAAATTATCAAGTCAAGGCATAATAATTCCATAAAACTGTGGGCATGATTGATTTTTTAATGGACCATTCACTTGTTCTCTGACCCGACCCCCTAAGGATTTTTGCTCCTAGCCTCTCATACATAGTAAATTCATTAAATCCAACCTATTTCCCCAAAGTATTGCATCATTATAGAGGTATATAGTATCAAATACCAAGTAAAACGGAGCAAGTGAATTGTACTGCTGAAAACATCAAGGGGGAAAAAACCCCACAGAAAACAAAGTTAAAATAGCAGCCATTATGAACCAACACTTATTAAGAGAGTAATATTTTACTCTGTCTCCCAGTAAGCATTTTGAGGGATTGTTCAGCTAATTTGCAAGAGTACTCTTCATTAATAGCATGCATCTAACAACATTGTTTTACAGGATAGAAAGGAAACTCTGCAATCTAACAGCAAAAATATTTAGTCTCTATGGACCAAATCAACGTCTGAATTTTTCAGAAACGTAAGGAAGCACCTCACACATTTGGTTGCTATTTTATTGTCTTTTATTAGTTGTACATGCCACTACCCCAAAGAACTTGCATTCTCGTATAGACATATCACAAAGGAAAGCAAATACACAGTTAGGGAAAGAGAGAAATGGGCGGAGGTGGACCCGTGTTATGATAACATCAAGCTGTTATGAAGTTCTGGCACATGCATTTTCTGCAGTTTCAGTGAACATATAACATTGGTTTTTATGACACACGAGGAATGAGATTCCAGGAAAGATTCAAACTGAATTGGTTAGCATAACTTGATGGACAGGGATTAGGAATTTGCTCCATGCATTGGGGGCTATACAAATAATTTCATAATTCTACCTTGGTACCCAGCGTGACTATTGCAACCTCTCTTACATCACCACATGGACAGTCTATACTCTCACCATTCTTACTGAGAGAGACAGAGAGACACAGAGAGAGAACGAAAAGAGAGAAAACGTTACTAACTCAAACCTCAAGTCCTTCTTCTTTGAATAAATGTATACGGCTGATATTCTGGGGACCTAAGGTTACTTAGAAACCCTCCATGCTGGGCAAGCTTGGGTTCAGCACCGTGCATGTGTAGCTAGCCTTCCCCCTGCCCTGAGCTGGCTGGAGAGATGGGGGCAGCTTTCAATGTCTCTGCAGCCCTGGCATGAGTTTATCCACAAAGCGGCTGGTATGCCCACGTGTAAAGGGAAGTTGACTGCACAAACACCCTCGTATCCAAGGTCACTTATTTCCTCCAGTTCCAGTATTCACCTTTACCATTTAATCTGAAAGCACATTACTTTCAAAACAGGAACAAATTTCATGGTTCTGTTTCACTTTTGTTAAAAAAGAGAAAATAAAACCAATCAGACAAGTAAAAACAACCAAGAACTGTGATCCAGCCACCCTCTACTGTCAGAATGAATGGAGAAAGACGTGAACAAATTTTTACATTAATTTATGCTAGTATATCTGTTAAAGAGTAAAAAATTCCCCATAATGTAATCCAAGCAGATGGTTACAAATTATAAAGTTTCTGCAGTTTAACAAGTTACTGCTGATCTTCAGTAACTAATAAATGTATGCTCCTAGCCTGCCTTAACTGTAACATAAATCACTCAACCTTAAAAGAACTGAAAGCAAATAATTTTAGGTTTAACTGAGGAGACTACACAAGAGTTACTGGGGTTCTGCTATTCCAGTGAGCTGTTAGTGATGAAGCCATTGTTTATACACTCCTGTTCTTACCCACAGAGGACCAAGGTGCCTAGAGATGATGGTCAAAGGGATCATTAGGACTAGCCATACCTCCTGTACAAGGACAACAAAATTTCTCTCCATAATTCCTGCATCAATCCTCAGTTTATGGCTGAGCTATAGCATATTTTTTAGATAAGTGGTTCCAATTCATAGTTCACTGCTAAATGCATCAGAATCTATTTACCATTCAGCGTTCAAACTTTATAACCCTTTAAAGTTTGTCTCCTTACTGAAAATTTGCCTACTCAAAGAGATTTTCTCTCCACATGCACCCCCGAATACTAGTTAATTTACAACCTAAGCTTTCCCAGATTTTGACTAAATTGATATAAAAGATACCAGAGTCTAAGCCCCAATATCTAGGGCTAGAAGAGACAGGATGAAAAGTAGATTGGAAATGTTGAGAAGAGCATGTAACATATATATATATATTATGTAGGTTTTTAATGTTAAGGGAAGCTGACAAGGAAAAATAGAGGTACTCACCACTCATTTTTACAATTAGCAGTTTAATATACATATCATTCCATAAACAGACTGCATGACACATAAATAGACTGAACCCCAGTGACAAATATATTGATAAGTATAATTTTTAGGTTTTCTTCTAAATAAATCAATGGAAAAACTAGATATGCAAGACTTTGCAGAAAAATACAAAACATATTTCATTCTTTATAAATTTTTTTTTTCTGAGAATGTCAATAAAATCAGTTATAGGACATATAGAGAAAGCATTTCATATTATTACTCCAGTCTCCTCAATAAGGAAAGGAGCTCTGGGTCTATAAAAGATGCATAATGCAGCCAAAGAAGCTGTTGATACTAATGTCCAAAATAAATCCAGCTTTGTCTTGTTATTTAAAGTATATAAACATATCAACATTTGGGAAATTTCATCAGTGAAAATTGAACTTCAGTTATCTAATGTAAAAAACAAACTCTCTCTATCAAGGTTTAAGCAAATACTGAAGTCTACCTCTCCTGTTCTTGCTTCATTCGTATTCTCTCCTCTTCTGAAGTAAGAGCTTCCTGCACTTTTATTTTACCAGTTTTCTCACTCTTGTCATCTTTGCGATGTTTGCCAAACCTGTTAATAACACACAAAAAAAGAATCTAACTTGTGAAATGAACAAAACTGTATTTTCCTTTTCCTATGACAAAGGGAGTCCTCCAGGAAGAGCTGCTTGGAAACCAGGAAGGGAAAGTCAAAGACCTCAGAATCTCAATTTTTAATATTTTCAGGCTGCTTTGAGGGATTTTGCATAGGGTTTTTTAATTTATTTTTTTTTACTCCTCTTAAAAGTCTATATAACTCCTCACTAAAGAACAGAACAAAACAAAACAAAAAAATGGTCACATTCCTTTCATTCCTTTTTCTACCAGGATTTTGGGGCCACTGTTCTTAAATACACAGTCAAACAGTGTTTTAGAAATTTCTCAACACTATTACTGCCAAAGAACGCAACTCAAGCTTACATTAAGTGAAAGCTTTCACTTATGAACTGCAAGAGACACTGCGCTGTGTATCTGACAACTACTCCATATGCAGTACCACCCTCTGCACCCATCCCACAAGAGCAGTTTCACCACACAATGGATACCATCCAAAATGGAAATTTATTCTTTTTCAGCACCAAATGTTTTTCTAATCTTTGTTACTCGTGACTCTTTTCCCCAAGGGTGTTCCAGTGCAAGGAGGGTGAGTGGAGGGATGGAGCTGGCTGGGCTGTCCCAGATGGAATGGGATGCTGCCAACCCAGTGTTTGCCCTCCTCACGTCTCCTCTTCCCCCTCTACCGGCTATGTTTCAAGTATTTTAGGCTTCTTCCATATTTGCACATTCCACTGTTTTATTTTAGACTTTCAGGGAGAGCACAGTTTGGCATCTGAGATACTCAGTTATTATTAGGACAAAACTGCATGTATTTCTCAGATATTTCAGACCTACTCTGAAACGAATGACTTTTGTACAGAGCGAACTAAACAAACACATAAATATAGCCCTTAAATACATCTAAGGTTTAGATTACAGTTTTCTATGTAAGGCAGAAGGGATAACAGAAAGGATAACATATACCTATTAAACAGTATCTTATTATTATACATACCTTTTAAATGTGGGATCATTTATCCTACCAAAAGCAGTAAGAATTTTACTGTTTTTTAATTAATGCTCAGATGAGAGCAGGCTGACACTTGTGGCACTTCACACTCAGGTTCACATCAAAAGTGAAATGAAAGCACTGAAATGTGCAAAGTCCAGCAATGGTGCAGACAGGACACCTCAAATGCTGACAAACAGTGAAATAAAACATGGAGTTCTTAAAACTTTCTTCTGACCCATGAATGTAAATCGTTTAAAATATTTAGAGTCCACGAGGCATTTATATTTTCCCTTTTGTTCTTGTTGATTCTAGTATAAAGTCATCATGCGGGCTGAAGACATACCACACAGCGACCCTGAAGAAAGATTAATTTCTGGCCACACTGTCAAGAGATATTATTATACTGTGTAACCATGTTTATGGCTCTTAGGGCAGCTGTTTAAAAACACAACAACACAAAAATACAATATAGGAGCATGTACACAAATTTTACAGTGCGTGGCTGTTCTCCACAGTTCCCAGATTGCTCATTTCCAATGAGATTCAGGCATATCAAAACTAAAATTGTTCATTAATAGTCATCTGAAAAGGGAAAGGCAGAGGAAATGATAGGGTTAAGGAACACAAAACACTACATGAAGTTATAGTCTCTGATTTTATAATACGTTATATGTAAAACTGACATACTCAAATTCAGTGACTAGAAACACCAGCATGTATCTTTTAAAACATCCACCTATTTATTAGAGAGTAGTCAAAACCATTTTACAAAACATTTACATCGATGACACAGGAGATTCAAATCAAGTTCTGGATGTCATACACCAGACAAAAGAGCATGGTTAATTTAAAATAACCCTAAATCCTCTAGCCAAGAGATGAATTTTGGCAGAAAAACAGTGGCACTGAGCCATTTTACCCTGATACACGGAGAGTGCCGGGGGGTGGCAGGGGTCTGACTGACAGAACACGCAGAGCTGTGAGAAGACACACAACATATGTAGTACTGTAGCACAGCATCTCTGGGATGCCCACGTTTGATTCTGTCTCCCGCCCTTCCTTGACCCATTCAAAATGTCAGGCAAAGCAAAGGAACCAAATTGTGGAGTAGCCAGTTTATTTTTGAAAAAGAACTAGTGGTTACAAAAAAAAAGAAAGGGAAAAAAAAGAAAATAATTGAATTAGTTATACCCATCAGGTTTTGGCAGCAAAACAGAATTTCTACCACCATAAATCAATTCATTGCAAGTATGAACAGAAATATATTGAAGCCAACACCTTATTAAAAAAATAACATAGAGAGGAAATTTCTAATAATCCTTATAAGCAATCTAGTAAATGCCTGATCAGGCTGCATGATTGTGGGGAGGATACTTCTGTTAACATATAATGCAAACCTAGCAAGAATCGATGGTTTGAGTTTCCAGATCCAACCATTCAAGTCCAGTACACACCACACTCGTGCCGCGTGGCACGAGGCAGACGTTGCATTTACCACGCAGGCAGCGCTCGGAGCAGCAGTAGGGTTCAGTTTGCTTTGACTCATGAGCAAGCTGTGGCTTCTTCTCTTTCAGGGTTTTCTTCTGATCATCTGGGAATGAACATTCCTTCTGCCCTCAGGGACAGTCCTGAAAAAGTCTCCAGAAGATACCTCTGGTGCTTTTCCAGGCATTTCGAAAGGCGGCCATATTGTCCCCACTCTGACGGGAGACTTTCCAGTGCCCATGTCTGACAAGCTCTGTGGTCATCTCGGCAGTGGACAGCCTGGCAGAGTATGAACCATGGTGGTCTTGCAAAGTTGCCTTCTCTGGACCTTGTCACCCACAGAAGTGATATATCTGTCATAATCACCACTGCCTGTAACAAGTTCAGCAACATTAACTGCACTGTCCCTACACTCAAACCCGGAATAATCAACGATGTCCTCCCCCCTCCCTGCTTGTGGCTTCATGTTTTTAACGGCATCACCTGATACTCATCTCCATGATACTCGTAAGTCATGGAGCTACAGAACAGTTTGGAAACATGCTGCCCTAAATGAGGCTGAACAAGTCTGCATACTTTTAGCAAGACCTCTGTGCAAAAATATTTACAAGTTCAAGATTTCTCTTTTCCACTGAGATCACAAGTCTAACAGCATCTCTGTTAAGCTTCAGCTTACAAGAGTAGAAGTAATAGACACACAAAGGAAAAACATTTTCCAGGCTCCACCAAGCACTTCAGAAAGGTGTTTAAAAGAACTGTGATGGTGATACATATGTGTATACACACACAGAGACTTTTAATTCTGTAGGAGCACTCAACACTCCCCACTCCATACATCATTCAAAGGTTTTGGTAAGATTACTTTTGCTAACAATAAGTGTGTTTGCTATTTATTTCTGTTGAAAGCGTTTGCTCCATGAAGTACGATTTATAGTCATAATGAAACCCACAGCCCAAATCAGCAACCTCTCCACCAATTTTATAAGAGGCATTTATAAATTATTCAACATTCATATTCAAGCCAAGTTTAACTACAGATGAGCAACACCCAGCAATATTAAGGCACACCATTAAAGCAAGCTGTTAATACTCCCTCAACTGTACTGTAGTGACTAGACAGGTATGAAGCTACTCAAAATCACCAGTCCTTCTAATTTCCTCAGGTAGGTATTTCCTACTCTGATTCATGAATATTAAGTAAAATAGGACACTTAGAAATGAAAATAAGAGTATTGGTTGAAATTCAAGCAGTCTATGAAATATCCTTTCAAAACACCAAATGCACATCCCACAGTCACCCTGCGCAGTCTTCACAGCCAGTGGTAAAGCCCTTCCCTGCTGCTCTCCAGCAGCTCTCGTGCAATTGTGTGAGTCAAAGGCAGGAAAGCATGGGTCAGGTCCCCAGAATTGTTCCCGGTATTTAAAACACCCAAATTTGAATGCACAGGCCCAGTGAAAAGATCTGGCTTACCTTTGTAAAAGTTTCACCTTCTTAAACGTGCAAGTGCTATAGTCCCTGACTTGCCCCACCAACAATAATGTGTGTGACACCTTCCCCACAACCCACCAGCATCTTTGTGAAGCTTACTTCTTTACTGCTCAGGTACTCAAAAGGAAAGGAAGATGCAGTTAAGATGTATGTCCCATACATGACCCATGGCAGCTTTGGAACCTTACTGGTTCCAATACTGTTTCTTCCATAATGCATACATTGAATGTCCTGGCACACCTGCATAATGACTTCCCCCATGGAAGTGACTACTCACTTAATGATAAAAGGCTGGAAACTCCCGAAGTGCAATTGTTAATGATCTCTCCCTTGTAAAATAGCAATCACCATCCTTTTGTTCTGTGTCAGACTCTAGACTTTTGCAAGGACATGGCCTTGAGGATACTGCCAAGTGATTTGATCCCAGCCCTCGCTGCTCACTTCACAGGTGCAGGAGCTATTCTCTGCTGCACGCAGCTGGTTAGCGAGTGCCTGAAGCCCCTGGAGATCTTCAGGCGCTTTTCTGAACCTGTAATGGTCTCATTCTCATTGCTGTGAGGCTGGCTGCTGGGATACTCGTTGCAGTTCTTACAGATGCAAATGAAATTACAACTTGCCTTCTGAAGCAGTCATCAGAACTCCACCTCTCAGGATCTGTGCAACATCAATGCTCCTTGCATTAGTGGAAAGGAGGATAGCATTTAAAAACAAAGGTAAGAACTACTGTTGGAATTAAAAACATAACCGTGCAGAAAAGGAGCATCTGTGACACTGCTGTTCAGACAATCCTGGGAATCTAATTCCAAGCTCCTGTCATTTGCTGAGTTCAGTGCCAACAATTTGACTGTGAGCTATAAAAGCCCTACCTAAATCAGTGCACAAGATACCAATGCACAGACACAAGCTACCACATGATGTGCCGCAAAATTGCGTACACTGCTGCCTCACAAAGTTAATATATTTATGACGAAAAATGTTCTGATGCTGAAGTTTGAGTTACACCAGATACTGTGGAGCACCTGCAGCCATAGCAGCGTAACACTGACCTGTGGCCACTGCCTCCCCCAGGCTGAATTCTTAGAAACAGAGCACAGAATATTATTACTCATGGTGGAAAATACAGAGCAAAAGGAAAGTGCACGTTTTCCTCCAAACACCAAACAATTTAAAAAAATTACCTTTCTGTTCATAAACATATTCTTTCATAGACATAGCTTAATTTTTTTTTGAGGACACATACTGTATGGATAGAATAGTATCTTTATAATAGTAACAACATTTATAGATACAAGGACACTACCTCATGTAACAGCTAGTTTATTCAGTAGCTCTCTCATCTAAACCCTGTTATAAAAATTATAGCTAAAAAGTAGCTTAATTTTATTCTGTAACTGCATAAGCAAAAGCTTAAAGAAAAAAATTCTATGACTAATTGAAATACAGGTTGTAAATTAAAAATACCCTGTCTATCCAAGAGTGTGAGAAATTGATGAGAGAGAGCAGCTGAAATCTTGTTCACTCTAATTGCCAAGATACTCCAGGGTTCTACTTAATTTATAGCTTCTTAATTCTTCTTCTACATTAAGGGTTAGAAAAAGTTTTAAGATAAGTGTAAATGCTCAAAGTCATATTCACAGATCCACAGACTTAATCCTCAAATTCACCCAACAATAGCAATCACAGTAAGTGAAGAAATTAAAAAATGTAAGAGCACCATTTTTTAAAAGTATGATCTCCAGAATATAACAGCCACATCACATCAGAGGAAAGGACCATCCTCAGACCCTGTGATACTAGTTTGTCACATTATTATTAATAAAAAGATGAGAACATAGACCTATTTACCCCAAGCTTGACCCTCAGATAGGAAATCCCATGAACTCTGCATAATCTAATCAAACTAAAATGCATACCCAAACCTCTCTGGCAGTCCCTAGCTGGCTTACTTTCAAGCTTCCTTGCTTGAATGACTGTCACCAACTAGGAGGTGGCCTAATCCAAAGACTATCGCACTTGACAGGGAGGCACTGACTAACAAGTGCCTTCAGTGGCTTTGGGCCAATGCGTCAGAGCAACTAAACAGTGCGAAACTCAACAGAAGAGAATGTAGCAGAATATTTAAAGAACAAGCTCAAGCTACAATATGATGCCATATACATAAAATATGTGAAATGTATATAAAATAGACATGTAGACATAAAAAGCATGTAAATGATTTTGCATAAATAAATATATAGCAGAACAAAAGAAGAAAGGAGGATGCGTGAGTGGTAGCAACGGAAATTCCACATTTACAACTTATCTCAAAAATAGCTTCAGTTTAAAAGAATACATGTCGGCATCCTTGATATAAGAAAAATAATATACATATAATCTGCTAAATGGATTTTACTCTGATGCGTTACTGATGAGATCATTGTCGTTTGCCAAATCATCCACATATTTCATTAGAATAAAGAGCTATAGAAGAAACCTGCATTAGTTGATTAATGAAAAAACACAAAAATTGATTGAGACAGAGGTTCAGTATCATTATGTTCCTTAATAGAAAAAAGACCATCATTAAAAATTAACAAATAGTAAGTGTCTTGAGCTATTTTATCAGTGCTTTCTGTCTTCAAGGCCTGCTTTTTTCCCCATAGTAGCAAACAGTATTCATACACACACATACAACCCAACACTACTCAAAGGATTTTGCAATGATTTCTGTAATCTTTTTCATCCTGCTGTATCAGCAAAATCATAAGATTTATTTTGCAAAAGATTACTGTGACACACAAAAACATTCTGTTCCTAAAATAAAATTTAAGAAGTGTAAACAAGGATTCAACACAGCGCACAGACAAAAATTACCCTGGCTAGTGATGACTTGAGGGTTTACAAGCCTTCCTTTCCAAACAAAAATGTGCAAGTGCTATCTTTAAAAATATGCTTGTAAGTGCAAACATTTACATATTTGCAATGTATTTCTAGAAACAGCCAGTTATCACATCTAATCAACTAGTAGATCAAATTCTACGTGTTAGGAGGGAGTGGAATGACTGCTGGTGTGACTCAGCAGCACTGTCCTGAGACGATACAGAACCACTGACGTACAGGCAGGAGGAGCAAGGCGTCTTGATGTAGGAGCTCGTGGGCATAGTTAAAACGAACATTTATAACTTTTAATTTTCCACGGGTTTCCTTGCCTATGTTAAAACTGATGAAGCAGCAATCCTTCTGGTGCAATGTTCAACAGAAGACCCCTGCCAGGAGGGTTCCTGGAGAAGTCTGCTGTCCCAAACCAAGAAAGGGGCATTACAAAAGTAATTCATGAAAATGGAGAATACCCCTGGAGAGGTACACTTGTACCTCTTCACAGCAATAAACTTTGCCTTCAACAATAGAGACACTCACGTGCTCAGTCATGAACACAGAAATTTAAACCAGCAGAACCAAAGTGGTTATCACTCCAAATTATCAGCCCTCTCTTGAAGTTGCCACCCTGCGTGTAAGTTCCATAAAGCATGTGAATGTCTTCTGTGATGTGCTCACGTGTTTTCTCCCATCATCCTCTGCCTCACTTCCCAAACATCAAAAACCATTTTTCAGTACCGTTCAGGTGGGTATAGTAGTACATCTCACCTAACTAAGGAAGGCTACTCAAAACCAACAGTGAGAATGGCACATAAATCACAACACTTCATGTGCAACATCACCAGTGATTCCCACAACAGCTTCCTGAAAAGTGGAAACAACATATGGGATCAATAACCGTTTCCAGCCACTGAAGCTTAATCTGCCTGTCTTTGTGAGTCAGTATCCCAACTTCATAGAAAATGTGTATGATGCCAAACCAAGAGACATGTCATGAGGTTTCATTCAATTATTTTCATAAACAGTTTTGATAACATTTCCTGAAAGGCATGACATAACGAGCAGAATATTATTCACACCAAGTAGCTCTCTTTTCACAACTTAAGTATTTGTAATATTTACTTCCAGCATAAAATGGCGGAACTTTTAAAAACAGATTTCTTTTACGGTGAGACCATCTGTTTGCAAATTTCTAAACAGAAGATAATCTTGCCTTGCCTCTCATGATTGCCTAAAGCTAGCTGAGGCCATTGACAGCTCTAATAAATAAAGAAATTAATTAATTAATCACATGAAATATGGAAAAAACCTAACAACTAATCCAAACTATTGCAGTTTAAAAACAGGCTGAGAAGGTCAAAGGAGGTGCAGATGATTTTTACAATGATAATATTTGAAAGACAGCAGCAAGTCAGCAAATAGACGAGAGGTTCTTCTGTCGTATGGCTGAATCAACTCAGTAAGCAATGCCACAACGTACTAAAAGTCACCATAAATAACTCATTTTCATGGTGGTCAGCCAAAACCTGTTAAACTGTGGATTGCGGCATCCCTGAAGGAATCAGGAATAAAAAAGAAAGGTTCTCCTTATAGACAACCATATTAGCAATCATCGATGATGGGAGCAACCACAGAAGCAGTACATGACATTTTAATGGAAGTTTCATAACAGCCTAAGTATTTTAAAGTTTGCTTGTGTGGCAAAAAGTCTTTCATGTTGTGCATGCATTAAAAAAGAGAGCAGTTATTGACCACAAAGTTACTTGCCCCAAGCTTAAATTTGATACACTAAGTGTGTGTGATTTGTCAGCGAAGGATGTAGCTCATACATGTGACACAGCCAAGCTAATTCAGTCTTCTAACAGATAATGTAATCTTAATGGGCAACATATCCTTTCATTACTGTCATTTAATGTACTTACAAATGCTCCTGTCCCCCCTCTCAGACAGAATTTGCCCATCAAGATTGCAGCGCCCTGTTAGGTAATTCAGTATGGGGCTGTAAGATGTTAAACAGTAATTGAAAAGCTGTAAACAGGAATTGCAAAAACACGAAGTCTCACTTATAAAGCAAAGAGCAGGCTCCTGAAAAAGTTTGAGTGAAGGCCTCCAGTGCGTCAACTCATCTTTCACAGACTACATACATAAAAGCAGACATACAACCCTCTACTTTGCAATGCATAACACCCTACGTAGGGATAAATAAAAAATCCCAAATTCTAAGCATTATCAGCAGCCCACTATTAACAGATGCCTGACTATCTAAATTACAATGTAGTTATTCTTCTATAACATAAGCAGTTTTTCTAAGTCGGGGTAAAACACTCCTTCCCAGAGTGCTGGGTGACAACTCCAGCCGACAGTCTCTTGCTCACGCTGTACTGAGCAGGTCACAAAACCTTACCCCAGCGCTCCCCACCTGACAGCTGCCGCCCTGCAACCATGCAGCGAGATGGGCGCACTTCTGTTGTTGCATTTGTCACACTCCATAGATTAGTTTAAAAATTGTGGACCAATTTAGGTAATAATAATACTACATTGTATGCCTCTAATTACCAGTGTCCACTAAGAGCGCTTAGACAGAGCGTTTAAACCATGGCTACTCTTCAATACGTTTTCTCCACAACTATATACTTCTAATTCCTGCTCTGTTCATTTTAATGCATTATTGTTTCAAAATACAATGCTTCAAAATTGCAAATTACGTCTGGCTCAAGGGCTGATTATGAGAAATACTAGCACTTCTGCCTCTGCGTGAATAACTCTGATAATAATGAGAGATTGATTGAGCTCCAAGAAGTCCAAATGATGAGAAGGGTCAATTTGAACATTTCTATTAGCTTCTTTTGTTAAATCTAACACTTTGCCAGGCCAGAGACAAATACTGCATCTGGTTACCATGATTCTTTCCGACCCTACAAAAGTACAATTTAGAAAATGGGTACTGGTCTAAAGGCAGACCTTATAAGAAATGCTAATGAAACATAAAAACCCACCCATTTTACTGGCACTCAAGAAAAGGCAAAAAAAAAAAAGTTGCAAGGGAAATTTGCTTCTACACTTTTGTGGCAGATAAGGAAAAAAAAATCCTCAGTAATTTGAAAAGTCTTCATAACTCCATTATATAACTGAAATGCTTGCGTATATATGAGCATGGCATACCTTATGTAAACACGACCTACAACAAGAAAAGCACTAAAGATGCACAATAAGCACGTGCAACAGGCAGAGAGAGGAGGACTCAAATGTAACACGGAGGCTAGTTAGACCAGGAAATTGTAGCAACATTATTCCAATAACTTAGTCTTGCAGCCTTGCAATTATACTGTATACAATCAGCAAAGGTTAACTTAGACATAGAAAAAGTTAATCAAACTACTGGCAGTTCATCCGGAACCTTCCGAAGATTAAAACTTCCCTTCAGATCTCATTACCTAGAAATGTCAGTAAGTCAGTCAGCATTTTTTCTGTCAATTACTGAAAATCTTTGTTGATACACATCTCCTAGAAGATAACCTCCATAGGGTAAATTAAGCAATAGGTGATGCCCCTGCCTCTTTAGCCTCATTATGTATTTACATGTATAGGAGGTAGGGAAGGCACAGATGTTTTCCAGCAGAAGACAAGAGACAACACTGTAGGATCTGTGGGACAAGTCTAATCAAAATGTCCTTAAAGCCCAGACAAGCATGCAGCTACCATTCTCTTCTCAGAGGACACCTACAACACAGAACAGCAATTCCCCTTGCTGAGCTGCAGCACTCAGGTGCTGGTGGCTGTAGGTTACAGTTTAGGGTCTCCTGTCCCATTCTGGGTTCCACAGTGCCACCTAAGTCTCCTTTTATCCCCTTTTTGGGATAAAAAATTAACTTTAATTTTAAAAAAACCCACCAACAAACAGTGCCAATAGAATAATTTTACAAGGTGCTTTAGAGCACTACTAGATTAAGCTACTTCGAATAGCCTTGAATCTACATTGTCATAAAAACAGAGGGCAAAAAGTAACAGGTACACTATTTTGAAAGTTTGCTACAGAGACAGGGCCAAGGCACAGGAACTAGCCTGAACCAAGGCTCTGGTTAGTATGCATTAGCATGCCACTGCTGGCTCCACAGACCTCTGCCTATTCTATCAGCTGATATTCTGCCCTGCGGCATGAAAGTTTAGTTTACATACACAGAGTCTTCTGGGTGGAAAATGAAGAGCGAGACTTTGCACTGCCGCAGCACCACCAGAACAAACCGCCGCTGGAGCGGATGCAACAAGACTCGGGTGGATCATCGCTGGGAAGTCAGCTTGGCAGTGAGTCCCTGCAGCAGCTGGTGCAGGGGCTTGCCCAGAGCTACCTGGAGCCCTGGAGATGCCTGGCATCCTGTAGCTGCCAGTACTCAGAGCTTGAGCTGTCTTCATGGTAACTGCAGTTGAAATAACTATATCAATTGTGATTTACATCACTGATTATTTCAGAGCCAAGATGGAAGCCGAGATTTACTTCAGATTGAAAAGGTGTACAAGCCAGGACTTGCATGGAACTAACTACAGGTGAGATGTGGGGTGTTTTTTGGTTATTTTTTTGGTTGCAGCCACCATACAAATAAGCTTCTAGCACAGAATATCTCAAACCTGGGCCAGCCCCATACACACTGACATAATTTGTTCTCATCGTACATGCTCAGGCACTACAAGAAGCGAGTGACTGGGCCTATATTTATTTCGAAACCCAGGCAGATGATGTTTAAAATAAACCCAATCTTGACATCAAAGATATCCGGCTCCTGAGATGTTCTCCAAATGACATCAGCTCTGCTTATGCTCAGTGCTGCACAAGGTATACTTGCCATCTTAATATTTATTCTGAATATATAGTCAAAAATAGCTCTTAAAAAAATTATGCACTGAGTCTTTACATTTTATTTATCTTAGACAAGCAGTCTTCTTCCTTTTGCAGTTATAAAAGGCAAACAGAATTAGCAAAGCATTTTGAGCTCCTCAGGTGATATCAGGACCCCTAACAGTTACGCATTATAATACTGTTGGTATCATTACCTGCTCAGCAACATCGGAGTAAATAAATACTTTAACCGTAACACTACATCTGAAACTCCTGCTTGTGGCAGCATGCTGTGCTCTGAATTTCAGGGTTTTAGCACTGTGGGTTAAAGATGAAGATAGCATCTATAATAACATTGTGAAATATTTGAGATTTATCTGTGGTATGTTGCTGTTGATACGTGTTATAGCAATTCAGCTTGCATTCTAAATACTGCTGGCACACCTGGTGTTGAATATGCTACAAGCACTTGCAATTGGTATAAAAATATACTGCTTTCATTATTGTGGCACTCAAAAATGCTGATACAGCTAAGATTCTAGATGCATTTTTGTTATTATATCCTATTTTTCAGAACTTTTAAAGCTAATCCATAAACTTTGTTCCTGATTAGATGTTTTCTTACTAAGTAGTACCTATAACAACATAGCAGAAAAAAGGAAATCTACATACATTTTCAGTCATCCATCCACCATCCATCCACTTTCAAACTAAACTCAACAGCAGCATCTGAAAGCCGTAGATAGCATATGTTTTTAGCATACAAATATTTTGTAGTTCTACAACAGAGGAAACACCACAGGGCATCAAAGCCCTTGGAGACACTAGCACAGACAAGGTACTATCCCATTTTTAAAATGAGAAAACAGTTCCTCTTGAAAAGCTTAAGCAACTTGCCAAACTCTCAGAGCCTTCTGTATTGCAGGCACAAACAACATACTAACTTTCTGCAGATTCTGTTGACAAAGCCAGGTCTATGAAGTTAATATAGCTACTGAACTAGTTATTTCTTTATTTCTAACAGAGAATTTCTCTACCAATACAGCATTACCAACATACTTTCAATGTATCATGCATAATAATGGCCTTTAAAATGCCCATATCAGTAGTATTCTATTATATTTGTTGAAAATATTTAAGACCACCAAATAGAGTTCCACAAAACCATACTATGTTCTTTCTCGTTTTAGGACTAGGAGCTACAAGACTGCTATCAAGAAAGACCTGAAAAAAGTGTTAACATTTCAAAATCTATGGTTAATCACACCATCAGCTATCCCAAACATATACTGTAGAATTAGTTCATGAAGTGAATGCATTCCAGCAGGGTCTACTTCACAAACATCTACAGCCTTTTCTTGCACTCCTGTTTAATGTAAGTTTGCACAGAAGCAGTAAAAGTTAATATGCAGTGGAACACTACATTAACTATCGAAATGTTATAGCACATCAAAAAGGTTTACTGCTATTTTGTGAACATGCATACCTGAGTGCCATAAATACTGACATAATGAGTCAGATCTACTGCAGTGCATTGCAATCAGGTCTTTGCACCTGTACTATAAAAGCAGCTCCTTGATACAAACGTCATTCTACACAATCTCTAAAAGACATTTTTTTATGTTATATACTACAGATTTCGTTAGTATTTTGTAATTGGGCACATAGGCACAACCTCAAGAAATGCTTGAGCTGCAGATGACTGAAAGCCTGGAAGACAGACCTGGGAAGAACTGACATACAGTTACCCCGTCCTGGTACCCCACCCTTGGGAGCTACTACTGGCCACTACCAGAGACAAAGTATTGGGGTGCAGGGACTTACTGGGTATCATTCAACTCTGTGTGACTGTATTCTTACGTTCTTACATTAAACTCTAGAGAATCTACTGATCATGGAAGGAACTAAAAATAATACTTTCTCCACCTTCAAAAGTGATGTAAACTTCCTTCTTTTGTGACTGGCTGAACTACAAATGCCTGAGGTTTTACTTGATATCTGTACTTTGAGATGAAAATGAAAAGTATAAGCAGTAATGATCAAAGGACTGGGAAGCTGCCATATGAGGATAGGCTGGGAGAACTGGGTTTGTTCAGCCTTGAGAAGAGGAGGCTCAGAGGGGATCTCATCCCCATGTACCAGTACTTAAGGGGTAGCCACAAAGAAGATGGAGACTCCCTTTTTACATGGAGTCACATGGAGAGGACAAGGGGGAATGGACACAAATTGCTCTTGGGGAGATTCCAATTGGACACCAGAGGGAATTTTTCCACAGTGAGAACAGTCACCCATTGGAATAATCTCCCCAAAGAAGTGGTTGACTCGGCCACATTGGACACCTTTAAGAGTCGTCTGGACAGGGTGCTGGGCCATCTTGTCTAGACTGCGCTCTTCCTAGAAAGGTTGGACTAGGTGATCCCTGAGGTTCCTTCCAACCTGTGATTCTGTGATTCTGTAATACAACAAAAATTTTATGGTTTTAATTAAAAACCAGGTGACATTTTCTGCTGTAGCATGAAACAGTAGAAAGGAAGATTTCTGCAGACTGTTTTTTCCTCAGTTCCAAAGAAAATAATCACCTTTTCTAGCTCAGTGGATCATATCAGTCACTATTAGGTATCATATCAGCCAATCAAGCTTGGTATCCTTATAATTGCCAGTCCAAGACTATTTAGAGTAAGATGCTTGGATGCGCAGTAAAAATAATCTGTTTACAGATACCTTCTTCCTTAACACTTAGCATGCAATGGGTGGCTCACAGTCACAAATGCATGCTTAGCTGCATTATTTCCTATATTCTTAGTGTCCAAGGAACTGTGGGGGCAGTGAGTCCCTGAGGGTAATCACATATCACAACAATTCTTTAAACTTCTTGTATGACAATCTTATTGTACATCCACATTTTTTTCTTCATGAGAAGGATAAATACATGTTGATTGATTCAGATTTTTTCTACCAGTGATTATTCAGCGTATCTTGTTCCTGTCTCCTCTTACTGAGGACAAATACTTTTCACCAGGAGAGCAGTTAAGCACTGGAACAGGCTGCTGAGAGAGGCTGCTGAGTCTCCATCCTTGGAGATATTTGAAACTCAACAGGGCGTGACACTCAGCAAGCTGATGAAACATTGAAGCTGGACTGCTGTGAGCCAGAGTCGAATGAAGCAGAGATCCCTTCCTGCCAGAATCACTCTAGGAGTGTGGTATTTTCAACATCTCTGCAGTTTCTCCTACTTCTGTCTTTTTTTCCCCTCCAGAAGAAGTCACCAATGCATTCAAAGTGGGGGAAATACTACTTCTATACCCTGTTGGCATTCTGTGTCTAATATCTCCTTTTCTCTTATTCTTTCCACAAAACATTTTTCCTCTTATTTTTCCCCAAAACAATAACTTAAAAGCCTAAATAAGCCCTCTGAATGCCTTATAGCCGCTATTTTCTTCCTACATTCAGGGAAATGCAGGGGCTTACAGACTATTTCCATTTAGGTATATTCTATTCCAGAGATCACACTGGCTTATACCCATTTTGCCATTTTCACTGAAGTGTTTTATAACTGTCTTTAATGAGTATTTCTCTGTGCAACAGTAGGGTATGTGGAAATCCTCACAGGCAGCATCAGCATACCAGCGCACTGCAAACACAGGTCATTGCTCCCGAGAAGCAAAATGCAGTAGTAAGTTGGAGCTTTGCCTTTTAGAAAAAGGATCAGCTGTCCTGCAGCTGCCAACTTAAGTACCTATGACTTAATAGCCTGTGTCATCTTCATCTATAAAAATATCTTGAGTTGCATTAATTTTCATCTAACACAACATTCTTGTTCCTAGTCCTAAAAAGGATTTTCAAAGACTCTGCTTTAAAAACATAACCTACAGCATCTGTAATGTATACCAATGTACAGGTGCTATCAGCAGCAAATTAAATCTCCGCAGAACATCTCCAACAGATAATGAAACAAATGTCATTAATAGAGCTTTTCATCTAACAGATCCTTCATGTCTCAAGACACTATTTATTTACTGTACTTTGTTAGGGACTAGCACACTGCCTAGTTAGTCCTCAATTATCACATCAGGTGGAGGAAAAATCCTATTTCTATATGAGCTAAAACTGAAATCGACTTTGAATCTCTGAACTGTCAACAAATTCTTCTCTGAAAAGGCTTGCTTTGCAGAGATTATAAAGTAGGTGTCATCCTTGACACTTGTGTTCTATATTCATCCGGCAGGCCTGGAAGAGAAGCGCCGCAGAACGCCGGGCAGGATCGTGGAGGGCTCAGCTGTCACGCCGCCTGCCTCCCTCGCTTGCTTTGCAGGCAGAGACAGTGCTGTAGGTGTCAAAGGTTCTCTATTTAAACTCGCTGACAAGCAAAGGAAGAATACTGGGAGAATATGTTAGCAGCCACTATGAACTCATACCTAGTAACAGGTCATCCTGACACTTACTTCTGGATGTTAGAAACAAAAGCCTGATTCTATTCAAATTTAAAAAAGCCCACATACAATATATCCCCATCAGATTTACAAGTTCAAGATTTACCCTGGGAAAATCCAGTGTTAAGAATACATAGAGCAAAGCCCTGCTTTCTGACAGAATGACAAACTAGAAAGCCACATATGATTATGTTAATCTTTCACTTGAAATCTCCCTAACACAATCACATACCACTACTTTCTGTGTTTTGTTTAAAAGTCACAGAGTTTACTAACCACTTAATGAAGCCGCATTCTTGAAATCCCTGACGGATTATGTGAAGTTGTTCCGTTTAGAAACACAAATTTGCCATTCCACTGCCCCCCACCTGAATGACATCTTAGTCAAAAACGGGTGTGTTTGGGGTTGCAGGCAATGAAACACACATTTCCTTGAAACAACCAATTCTACCAAGCAGAAGAAAACAGGAAAGCAAAGAAGTGGGGAGAGGAAGGAAGGAGCATGGCTTGCTTTTCCAAAAAATAAAAGCTACTTTCAATCGAGCTTATCTCTTTCAGTCCCTTATTTACTTTTAATTGGAAAGAAGGAGTGAAGAATATGAAAATGCTTTGAAAGACATTTATAAGAGTTCTGGGTAATTGTCTGCATCAAAGATGACAATTTGCTGCATGGCTGATTTAATTCAAAAGGCTTTTCTGATTCTGTGTGTCCCAGTGGCCAGCTGAAACTTTGAAAACAGATCAGGACAAAGTAGCCCAGAGCAGCACAGAGCAAGAAGGTGACATTAGCAGTATCCAACTTGAAGCCAGGATGAGAACTATGCTCCTCCTCTGAAGCTTGAAAAGGTATCGTGTATAGACCCTGCATCTAGGATTGTAGTGGGCTGCACATTTTCTAGCTGGTGGCCAAAGAGGGGAAGCAGATGAGGATCTAATGATAGTCATGCCAGCTGGTTCATAGTAGTAGCAGGCAAAAACCAGAGCACAAATGGCCCCAGATTCCATTAACCTGAGCAGCAACCCAGCTCAGCGTTTCTAATGGAAGTCTCAGCACAAGCACCGCAGACTGTCGGCAACGTTCTCAGACGAGCATTAGCAAACCCCGGCGCAATTCAGTGTGCGAGCAACAAACTTCCAAGCTCAAAATGATACAGCCAACAGGTGTTTAAGCAATAACTTCCTCCTCTACGTTCTAAGGCCCAAGATTTATGGTGTTTTGTGCCATGGGCCGAGCACTAAAGAAAAAAAGAATTCAAACTTTCAGAGCTTGTTCCTATGTTTTCTATTAAATACATACACCAGTAAGTGTCATTCACCAACACAAAACCCTATTAGTCATGCTTCCAAGGAAAATGCCATTATTGCTGCTTCTTAAGCTACTGAATGATGAAAATCAGACCACAGATTTTATTTTATCGAGTTCGAGGTATTTGCCAGTCCCGTTGATTAGGATATAATTCAACAGTATTTTACAAAACTCAGATACCTTTTTGTCATGTGCCTGCTTAAAAGTCTGAAGGTTGTTATTAAATGAAAGAGAAAGAAGGTAATTACTGAATCAATGGTATAACCCTGGTGATTTGCTTTTCATCTCCTCACAGACATTATGAAGAGAAAACTCAAATGAAAACCGGAGTAGGCAATACAAGGAAGTCACGTAACAAGCGACAGTAATCCATGTACGTTATTCTCCCAAATGCCCAGTCAGAGGTCTCAGATGGCTAATGTGGTTGAAATGTGTAATTCAAAGCTACAAATAATATGCTTATGAATCTGGACATGTCCAGTGCACCTTGGAAGCAGCTGGGGTGGGGGGGGAAAGACAACAGTATATCTGATTTCAGCTAAACAAGGTTGCAAACTAAATTATTTCCTCTCACAGAACTGAAAGATACAACACTGCAAAGCTCCAAGCAATCATTTTAAATGTAATAAAATCTAACTAGGATTAGATTTTAACGGTAATCTGGGAGTATTACATTTGTATTGGCTATCCAGTGCATTGATTTACCCACCTGTATGCTCCAATAGTTAAGAGAAGAATTAAAGATCAGTTACCGTATGCTACAGCTTTACATTTCCACCAACATTATAGGCCAGATCTTGAAATATACAGTCTTCAGTATTAAAAACACCTATGCACATGATTAATTTTAAGCATACTCTCTTGTTCCACAAACTTTAACACACAGTGCTTATGTTCCTCATTGAAAAGTTATGCTTATGTGGGACTGAGGTATTAATTCCTACAGTAGAAGATTTGCTTATGTCATGTAACATACTTATCCACAGTTGCTTCAAATTACATTACAACCATTTCATAAGAAATCTCCCAAACCAAGGCAGATATTTTCTTGCTTAAACTCCACGTTAAGACACAGTGTGTATATGCTCCATCATTTGCTCTCCTCAGCAGTTCCCCATGTAAACTCAAACATATCATCTGTACTTGCAAATCTATATTTATTCAATCATATCCACAATTACTTGTTTCAGCAGGTTTTTATTATCAGGCAGTGACTGTCCCCCCAAATATTTACAGCAAGACATGACTAGATAGCCTGGCCTCCCTACTCCCTTCCTCCCTTTGGAAACCCAAAGCTGCTTTTTTTCCCTCCTTATTCTCAACATCTTGGTAGTTCAGTTTCTTCTAAAGATGTAATTCCTCAGATACACCCTTTCCTGAGACTGCTCACTTGCTGGACATAATTCTTCTATCATAAAACTCTCCGATGAGATATCTCCTATACAAACTCCTCAGTAAGAGCGTGGCTGTCTACCTCCTTGCAAACAAGGTAAATTCCCCCCAAAGCTGGCATAATCACAGAGGTACCACTGTCAGGGATGACAATAGAGGAAAATTATATATGGCTCGAGGAAGCTGGGGAAAGATGTGGAGCTGCCACTTCATTTGTTTGTCACCTCTTAGTCCACTGGCCCAGTCACCCATCTAGAAACTTGTACACCAGGAATAAGCATGAATGAATTACAGGGATCTTAAGTGATCAGCTGCACCACAGAAGGTGTCATTTCATCATCGCCCAAAATCTGCAGATAAGAACAATCTTGAACCTCCCTATCTTACATCTTGACGGTGCCCACTTTCATAAATGAAAATACCCTGTACATGACAGGGGCAAGAGGGGGGAAAAGGAGGTGGCATATACAATTTTTCTCTCTCAGGAGAGGAATGTCAAAGCATTGCACAGATTAATGTACCCCTACCAGCACTAATTACAGGTGCACTGTTTGAAACTGTGAAGCCTCTTTCTTAAGGCAGCAGTACAATGACTTATTTATCAACAGATTGTTTTTGTCAGGTTGAATTTTATCATGAAGAAAAATATCTACTTAAAAATAAACAAAATCAGACTCAGAAATGAGTAAATATATCTTAGATTGCACTTGGAGAAGTGTACAGACTTTTATAAACTTCTGATGTCAAAACATATATACACTCAAAACTTAGTAGTGAAACATGAAAACTAGCAGAACTTCATGTCAGCTTCCCAAGAACTATTTGCACAGCTGGCAGTGGCCATCCAGACACCCCCTACATGCCAGCAATGGAGAAGAAGGAACTGCACACAATCCTACTGAAGGGGTAAGAAAGGCAGGAATGATGCTAATATTCAGGTAAAACAAACACATTCAGGTGTAAGCAAAGCTCTGCAGCACCCGCATCTCCTCCAATAGACCAATATTTTTGTTCAACACTTTCCTAGGTTAACTTCTGCCCGAATTTCATCTGTGAAGAGAAAGAGACTTCTCAGCAGAATGACCAATTTAAATAAATTATTCTGTTCTGCCCTGAAATGTCAATTTGAAAAAAGAAATACACACATGCTCAGACAAATTTATTTCACAGTTAGAAGGGTGAACTTCCGGACTGTCCACAGCCCAACGCCAGCAAAAGCCCTCTGGAAGTAATGGGAGCTGTGTGTGTCAGAGCCACGCAGGCTGCACCCTGTGTTTTACAGTTCTCCTTCATGGTTACGTAAATCTTCTTCACTATGTTTGATAAAAACAGTAAAACAATGGAAGTGCTGAAAAAGATTTACTTATGATTTTAACCTGCTATCTGAATCATCCAGGGATTTCTTGGAAATGATGACTCGATGCTGAAGGATAAACGTAACCTAGGGTTCTCTAGTGGGAATTTCTATCTCACAGTACAGTTTAATGAAGATCCCAGTAGCAAATCCTAAGATTTTAACTGAAGGAAAGGAGACTTGCTTTTATACACCACTTAGACTTCACTTCGTGAGCTGCCAGTTTGCATACAGGCAACATAAATCCCCTTGGCTAAACACAGACATTGGAATAAAGTGTCAGTTACCAGTAATTTCATCTCACAAGTGTTCTTGCCCATACAACCTAATGAAGAAAGATTATTTTAAGATAAGAGCACTAAAAAGGAAGAAAAAAGTGAAAAGGGAGAAAAGAATAAGAACTACAAAGAAATCACAGTGTTGCATGGAACCAAAACATCCAATTATGCTTTGATCATGGGTTGAATTTTAAATGTTACTGTCATCATTATTTTCTATCACACAACTTCTTTCAGTGATTATTGATATCTATGATATATGTCAGACGTACAGAAAAACAAAGCATGTTATAAGCAGAAGTAGTAGCTTGTCTTGCAGACATAATAAAGCCCATCTCTCAAACATTACTGAGAAGCCTGTCAACAAAGCACATCAAGCACCGAGTGGAAATGAGGCATAACGCTTAATTCCCTCAATCAGCATTTTCCTGCTTGCCAGGAGCACCTCTCTTGGGTGGGCTGACAAGGTGCAAGCTAATTTACAGATCCAGGAGGAGTCAACTGCATCCGGATAGTACTGCTCCCACGTTAATTAAGAGGAGACTGGAAAGTAAAGTTCACTCAGAAATGGTAGTGAGGGAAAAAAATAACTCAAGGAAATGCTGACTGTTAGGAAGAGCAAACAACAAAGCAATCATCAGATCTTCCTACCAGTCAAATTACCGTTGTTTCCAGATTAAAGATTTCAGAAGTGTTATACTGAGCATACAGACAAGATTGCTTCCTATTTAGCTGGGAGTGCCTGATTAAAAATGGTATTAATTTCCACTTTCACGCTCAGTTCCACCTAGAGCTTTCAAAGCTGCACAGGAACACCAGACATCAGACTCTAAGGCTGGAGGGCAGAGAGGAGCCAATGAGCCCTGCACCGAGCTGGCTCTCTGCAACATGAAGGCTCCTCTCTTTGGATGGGACCTTCTGCAAGTCAGCCCTTTGCCTGTGTGCCAAAGCTTGCAAGATGAAGCAGCTATCTCACCGGTCCTCTGGGTACTGGCAAAGTTACACAGGAGGAAATCAAGGACCAAGGAGCTGCCCATGCTTTCTAGGTGCTGTAAACACTTTCTGACTGAACTCACGAGATAGCGCCCATTGTATCCAGCTAGCTACTTACACTCCACAGAATTTATCGTGTATAATTTGCTCTGATTTTGCCTGCTGTAGAAAACCAGCAAAGACTGCAAAAGAAAACCAGTCAATATTTCATATTTCCAACCTTCCACCCTCCACCAGTGTGGGCTGCAACTCTCAGCTCCAGGCTTGAATTTAGACAGGCAGACACCCAAAACATGAGGGCTTCCCCATGGGACTTGCCGGGGACCAGGTGAAGTGCTCTCCTCCTGCCTGAAGGGTGGGACTATCTCCTACGACTCTTGGTACTCCGTGGCATATGCTAACACCCTGATATTGTTTTGTGTTTTCTGAACACATTTTCTAACTAATATTTTCTAAATAACTAGTTTTTCTATTAACTAATTTTGTAACACGATTCACAGATACAGAACGACTCTCAAGAACCTACGCAGCTACCACATAGGTTCAATTAATGTTTTACAGGATAAAGAAGGTAACAGGGTGAAAGGTAACTGCAGCTCCACTTACATGTTTTCAGGGCAGAATCATTGTTACTAAATCTTTGAAATAATACTGGCATCTCACTTCAAAACTAAATAATGAATCACTGCATATAAAAAAGAAAACAAACACTGCCTTAATGTTGTTTTTTTCTTGGAAATATATTTATTTCCTCTAGCTAGCTAAAAGAAAGACTGATTTTCTTGCTCTCTCACCCCTTCCCACAAGTGATCAAAGGTGTTTGTCATGTTTCACCATTTACCCAGAACAGCAGGGTGTCCCTCAGCAGTCTGCTCCTTTCAGATCACTTATGTCTGCTGCAGAGACAACTCCTTTCAAAAAACCTCAGTGCTTGGCAAAAATCAAGTCTCTCACTGACCCCTTCTCCAGACTGTGGGTTCTCAGAGCACACAACCTTATTTAGATCCTGTTTTCCTTGAGAGGAACATGCTGTTTTTCAATCTCAAACTGTTTCATCTCTTTCGCATCATACCTCCATGACACCAAACAGTCTTAAGAGTAAAGCAAAGGAAAACACTCATTTAGTAACACTTAAGCTTTGGGTACAGTGTTAGGAACAGCACAGTTCAGTAAAAAAATAAAACCCAAAATTGTTTGACCTGCTGAAGGACATACTTAGACATCACCAAAGACTCCTTCCAAGACCAAGCAGTTTGTTGCTTAGAACCATATTTTCCTTTGCAGCCCCTTTAGCCTGCCAGCCGCCTCCTCCTCCTCTTCCATTCTGAGCTGCTTCCCTTCTGTGACACTACTCATAGGCTCAAAAATTGAGATCAGCCTATATTCATCATGCATGTATTTGTACAGTAAAAAACGGCCTCAGCAGTCACAATGTAAGTGAATAACTAAAAGATTAAATTTCATTTTATAATTCATTCTTATATTTGATTGCAAAGCACCTACCTGAACATGTCTCCTAAGCCTTTCAGCATTCCTTTCTTTGCCTTAATTTTATCCTTCTCTTTATCTCGATCTTTCTTCTTTTCCTTTCCAGCCTTTTTTCTGTCGCCTTTATCTTGGCTTCCATTCATCTGTCTCTCCAATGAGTGGGATGGCTGGTCACTTGCTGTGGACACAGATTCTCTACCAGATCTTGAGCTCTCCTCTGTGTCTTCCTCCACTGAAAGCACATAGTAAGAAATATCAGTGGGGAAAGAACAACACAAGGGCAGGCTTCTTGGTACATTGCATAAAGTGTTTTGAAGCAGGATATATGCACAACCACAAAATACCCATAATTTTTTTCAAAATCAGTACCTGCTCATATGAGGGTTTCCTGGAATGTTAATTTGTACTATTAAACTCCTAAAAGCAAGAAATTCACCTTTGCAAAACATGATTTGTGCTTTGTGGGTACTCTGAATAATGTATGGATTAATAAAGAGGATTAGCAAAGTGGTGTTAATTGGCCCATTTTGTTTCAGTATCTACATCAGTTGAGGAGAGCTTTAGAAATATCTGCAAGAAGAAACAACAGCAGGGCAGCATGCCCTGTCAGTAAATTCTTAGTAATACTCATAGAAAAATATGAAAGACATTAAGGACCGTTAACCCTCAATACAAGACTTAATAGACTTTTTCTTCTACTGCAGGTAACATAATGGTTTTGTCACGCTACTTCATTTCCTAGAGCAGTTTAAAACACATCATGCACCATGACTTTTATTCTTGGTTTTATTCTTGGTTGAGATGGGGCAGCCTGGAAGGTTTGGGTGGGGAGATTCCATCCAGGGAAGAAGTAAAATCCTTTAAGGGCAGATAGCATGTTCCTTCTCTGTTTCTAATCCAAGACCAAGACTCCGAGAATCCTAGAGTATACCCAAGGTTAGACTTAACAGAGCACATGTATTTCAGAAAGTGTGAAAGAAAATGACCAAAAGAAACAATGCATTCAAAAACTGAAAACTCCCCCAGTAGCTTAGTGAGAAAGAAATAAAACACTTCAAGCTCATGGGTCAGAATCCTGCAACCATTCTGACTTAAAGCCAAGGCCAAAAATTACACTGTGTGGCTGGTGAAGCTGTGACCTTCCAGGAGCTCTAACATTTTTTATCATCACATTATAAGTGGGGCTACATCATCTCCCAGTTTTCCAACAGACAGCACAAAGCAGCAATTAGGATCACAGATGCATACTTTGCACTGTCTCTTGTAGCTCTAATGAATACAAAGGCTCCAAACAACTTCTGGCAGTAGAGGTTGAAAAATACAGTTTTGCTTTATATATACACACTCTGTGGAAAAGAAATTTTATTTGTACTCAGTAAGATTTGGAAATGGCCATGGCTTACAGAAGGAAAAAAAATCATTTTTTAGTTTAGCATATGTTTGCTACTTCTTCATATTATTCCTACTATTATTGCTTCTAGACCTCCATGACTCTTCTACAGCCAATAGAAGTGTGTAATTCTTTAGAAATTTCTCATTCATAGACTACTGCAGAATATAAACATGCCTTTCTGTCATCACTCATATTCACCTTACAAGTAATTCATTGAACCTGAAAAGTCTACAAATCACTGACTGAAAGCCATTCGATATCATCTCTCTCTCAGATACCTGCCTGCAAAATACTGTTTATTCATTAATATTACAATATACAGACCTGTCCAATAGACTTAGGACTTATTCACTGAGTATCCCAAGATTTCTATAAATATTCTCCAACCCTGGAAGATCACATAAACCTATTGCAAGAAAAATATATCATTTCAGATAAATCTCAACATTAATAACTATTTTTGAATCTCAACTAGTACTTTGAAGTACAATCCACCAGGAAAACAAAGGGAAAAAAAATGACAGGTCTCAGCATTTCATGTTAACTTGTCTTCAGGACCACTATGAGTTAAGCGGATGATACAGCTCCTCAACTGTAGGCACAGTTTTAATATTCAGATAACTGTATTTTAGAAAATTAATAGGCCTATCCTATACATTCTGTCTACTAGCTATACTTGTACATTTTTCATCACAGTGTTTCTTAATCCATGTCTGGGATGATATTTAGTTATTACTAAAAGAGTAGTGGAAAAACACTTTGGAATAGAGATGCTAATTTTTTGCACGTTAATTTATAGCTACAATCTGTTCCAGTTGAAACCAACTAGACATTTAAAAGATTGTACTTGCAAACGAATATAATTAGTAAAAAAAATAAAAGCACTAAATTTCTGACAAATTCTGAAGTCAAATGTTTACTTGGTTCTTCATTGCTAGGAGTTTAAGATTAATCAATTTTGACCTATGGTTGTTCATATACAAATAACAATACATTAATCCTATATATGTATTAAGTGTACTGTGCTACACTGAGATGCTGAACAAGTTGTCATAACAATGCTTCCTCTTATTATTTATTTTGCATATTCTATGGAGATAATATTGCCTCCTTTCCACACTTGTGCTGCGATAAATATTTGTCTATCATACACAGTTTGCTTGCAATTAACTCCATTGCTTAGACTGAGCCCTGCAGACTCGGACGCCTGTTCTTCTGTAGTAAATACCGGTGTCTCTACTGTACTAAATAGATTTCCAGTCTTCTTACAAGGACTCAACATGAAGAAACTTGTATCACTTTCATGCAGCACAGTCATTCTGCAATTAACATACACCTAATTACTAGTGTTTAGAACAAATGCAAATGCTGCTCAATTAAAATTCAAGCCCAGGCTACAAATGAAACTTCTAATTTTTGTTAAGTTGCAGTAATGACATTAGGTTACTGCAAAACACAGAATGTATTTGTTCTGGTGCTGTTATTTCCTTCCTTTCCTGTACCCTCCTGCCTCCCGATTCAGGATGCTGAAGCTGAAAAATTAAATTGGAGTATACTTTAAACATCAATTAAACCTGAAAACTAGTGTCATTTCATGACCCACACCGTACTAAGGAGAACTACATAAACAGGTATTATGAAGCTGTTCTCCTAATTAGGCCATAAAATGGAAAAGATGCACATGAGGAATCAAAGCTACTTAATGTGAAGCTATTTTGCCACTAAGCTTCTAGGCCTCTTATTGTGGTATTTAATACAGCCCTAGATTCTAGCAATTAAGATTCAGCAAAAGATTAGAAAGCTTTGTCGATCTCTTCCAATCCAAAAGCCTTGGTCTCATTCAAGACACTAAAGATAAAAATTTTTCTTCCAGTCAGCTACTTCAAGTATTGGGGAGGGAAGCAGGAAAAATTATCGGTAAAAGCTGAACACCCACACCTTTCCACAAATGTTACTTCTTTACAGCCATTACAACTCACACGCATCTTCTCAACTACTTTTAAAAATGTTGTCCCAGAACTGGTCACTGCTATCTGATTTTCATTCTACATTTAGTAATTTAATAGCATGTTGTTCCAAGGACAGCAAGTACATTCAGAAGACAGTCAGCCCCTTTGCCACATATGCTGCCTGTATTTTAATGGCTTTTGTATATGGGGCAATGACATGTTACGAATTCCGCTATACAATTTATTGTAGTGCTATTCGCTACTCCAAAGAAGGTCACTATCTGGAAGAAAGAAGCAATCCTAGCACTGAAACACTTGGAGGAGAAAGGGGGAGAAATTCAAGTATGACAAATGGATCCAACCTCAAGGGCAAACTGACCACCAACATGTTTGCCTGGCTTTTATAATGAGAGAATGCCACATTTTCATTTCAAACAATTATGGAATACTTAAATACAATTTAAAGAAAATTTAGGCAATGTTGTTATGGCAGCAGTGAGGCATTAGTTATGTTAGGACCAGATTGTTAAATTAACTTCTACATATTTGTATGTGCCCAGGCTTTGTCCAGCTGAAGACACCATTTGGTAAATTCTCTGTAACCTGAGGCAACATATAATTAACACAAAGTGAAGCAGACTGCAGTGCTTTTAGTTTTAACACAGAAACAGACATGTTTTCAGAAAGACACACCTGAGGACCTAGCATCTTGTGCTGCTCCCAGGCAACATATGGCTGGTCCAGCTCTTAAGCTCCCATGGCCAACACGAGAAGGAGAAGACCACCTCAAGGACTGAATTCTGTCCAAACAACTTACTATATCTGCTTTGCTACTCATCTGCTTCTATTAACCTGGCACTGCAAATTTCTGGATTACACCTCTAGATGTTTTATTATAATATATGGAAGCTATTAAAACACAAGTAACTCAACAGAACACGCAATTCTATGTGCGTAGCTTGGTCATGCTTTGCTCATCCCTTCTTTACCATGGGAGATTTGAGAACAACCTTGCTCTTGCTCTCCCATGACACTAAGATGAATCTTGGCCCACCAGTGCTAGATGACTTCATCCATACAGAGAGATGAAGGCAGAGACTCACCCTGTGGCATTTTGATTTCAGCCCAAAGGCTTAGTCTGGTTTCTGCTACTCCCATGCAAAGGATAGAAAGATGTCCAAATAGTTCCCTGCTACCCTCTACGCATTGCATCAACAAGCTCAAAACCCCTTACAGTAATCTCATAAACCTATACTCAACTAGAAGGTGTTTCATGACAACAGTTTTGCTACATTTTTGATCAAATGAAGTTAAACCATCTGTAACTTCTGGATAAGCCTTGGATATCTGATGCCTCAAAATAGGATATTACTATCAGTGGGCTCACACTAAACAAGGCCTTTTAGAAAAACATGGTCTTACGTCCCAAAAGACCACAGGCATGCAGTCTGGGAGAATGATCAGAATCACTACACCTTTTCTCATACCTATTCTTCTACTGGCCAGAAACAGATTGACAGCCAGCAGCACCAGACCAGCATTTAGCCTCACTGCTGCATGAAATTGCTAGGTGCTGGAAAAGCAAAGCAGAATTAATTCCATCCACAACTACCTTTGAGAAAAAGCAACTGGCAAAATGACCTCCCTTTCGGTCTCAGAACACTTTTTGAAACTGGCAGATTAAAAAAAAAAAAAAAGGCAAAGAGTTTTAAAAGAATAAGAGACTGATTACACAATTAGCTTATAAAAGTTTATCAGGGAATGACGTTTATGAAACAGACTTTCTGAAACTAAAAAACTTTTAAAAGAGCAGAGAGTGCGAAAACCTCTCTTCAAACCTTTTCTGTTAGCATTCAGGCTAAATATTTTACAACTTCAACCTTCCCACCATAATCTTCATTCATAAACTTCTAACTAGCTGCAGGTTGATTAAAAAAATTCTGCTGGTGTGTGACAAGTTGAAAGTAGTACAACATGAAGGTTAAAAATTAAATGATTTTAATACAACCCCTGATTGAGGTAATTTACCATTCATACCATTTTCATTCAATACAAGTTGTCATTTTACCAGCCCATTCTTACATAGTTCAATAATGATAAGGTTAGCCTTGAAGTGATTCTTTTATGTTAATGACATTCTCCACATGTTGGGTCATACTTCGGGTTAAAGAACTGAAAATGTAAATGAATGCCCATTAGGGTGGGTAATAGCTGATCATTAACTTTATATTTTATTAGATCTGCCAGCCTCACTCACTCTAATTAAAGGACAGTGATTTCTTTTCCTCCCCCAGTCACTACAAATGTACCCTTTCAAAGTTAGATGCACATATTTTTGTAACAAATTCAGTGGTTTTTGTCTTTCTGCATAATCTTTATTTTATTTTGCATTAGTAAATTAATTAGCTGTCTTAAAGAAAATTTTCATAGTAATTCAAGTAAACACACTCCTAATAATCTTATTTCCTTATTTTAGAAAGGAAGGAAGCTGCAGAGTCTTGCAATCTGTTAATGCATATGAAGGGAAAGAAAAACTGATGAAGTTAGTTCTATTCTTTTCAAATACAAAAATTATCTTCTACTACTTTTAATCACTTTCTAAAGGAATTAACCTATGTTGTAAACATTCTTTCTGTACAGCAATAGTTTACTTACAAGTTTCCATGCCTTCATCATCATCATCTGCTACAGGTTTATCATATGATTTGTCTATGGCAGCTCTGAAGCTTTCATTGCAGCCTCGTCCTCGGATAATTCGCGGGCGCGGGCGGTGGAAGGGAATATCACCATTCAGAGTCACCTCAGCAACGGCTGTCTGCAGACTTTCTAATGAGCTGGATTTCTTCAGACCTAATGAAGGCCCCACATCTCTGGTTGGGGAACCTTAGTGATTTAGGGGAAAAAAAATGTAATTAGAATTAGTACTGAGGACTGCATGCTTGATTTTGCATATCCATCCTGGAAGTCTTTGGGGACACACTTAACATTATTCACATCATCTCTCAATAATCTGTAGGGATTTCTCTGCAGGTTTGTTGGTCTCAGAAGTGAATGAGTATGTCACGTCATAGTCAACGAAACCGACAACGTTAGCAATGTCTGGCTTTTCAAATCAAGTGAAGAGAGACCAACATCCATTACTATTATTGTAACAATTTGAATGATAAAGTAACCATAGGGCTTTAAAAATATAGCTCATAAAACAAGTAGAGATACGTATCTATTGGCATCAAACAAAACTATTAATTTTTTTTTAATTTTGAACAGAATATCTCATCTATACTAGCAACTGATGAACAGAGAGCAGATTATGGGCATGAATCCTATTGTGTTTGGAGTAACAGTCTTGCAAAGTAGCCTGACTTCTGGCTTCAGGGAACACACTGTTTGCTTTTAATCGAGTTTTAAAGACTTGCATCAAACTGCTAACAATTTCATACTGAAATGCTTCTGAGAAATATCAGTTGACTTGCTGGGATTTTGTAAAGTTGTTTAATAATAATCTGTGGAAAGGACCCAATTCATCAGGCAATACTAGTTATCCAGCTGGAAAAGAAACGCATTCCTGGCAGTCACCAGGTAGATGTTTGGGCAGCACTACAGCTGGGGCTGAGGGCAGCTCTTACCACTGCAGCGTGTCCAGAGGCGTGCCAAGAAAGCCCCAAACAGTAAAGCCTATTCCCTAACCAGACTTTTCTTCTCAAGTTAGTGGACTAAATGCCTACCCTATGCTTTTAGATATACACATTCACAGTGCAAATCAACTGACAATTGCACAATTAGATCTGTTATTATAGTTAAAACTGGGAGAAATCTTTCAGGGGAAAAAAAAAAATCACTGATTTATTTGAAGAGATTTTATTCAAAAGCGCAGTATAGTCTTGGCCAGATTTTCCACAGGATTTGGGGCTGGAGAGCAAGATGAGGTGGGACATCACCATCATCGCAACATTTCCTGAAGTTATGAGGCCAGAGCTCTCACCTATAACATGGAAACCTGACTTTTTCTCTGCTGAAAGGGAGCAGAACAGAGATGATGTTTGTGGCACCACGGCAGTCCCAGGTGGGTGCTTGTTGCTCCGTTGACATCACTATCCTCAGCTGACAGAGGCACAGAAAGATAAATTGCAAAGCCAGCAGCCTTGAGAAAGAGCAAGAACTGAACCCTCAGGAATACCAAACCAATGAACAATACATTTGTTAGCAAGGTTTGGTGTGAATAATGCGATAAAGGAAAATTATCTTTTTCAAGTATTTATCTCAGAATAATACAAAGGTCTGGAGTTGATCCCTATTCCAGGAGATATTAGGAGGAGGAAGAGAGACAGGATCTGTCACTGTTCTTTAACAAAGATATGTGAAGTTTCCTTACATTGTGGAAAACTACTACTACACTACTAAAACCATCTTCTTTCACTAGTCAGTATTGGGTGGAGAGGAAGTGGGTGGCTGGACCTACACAAGGGATGCAGAATAACAGCATGGCAAGTCTTCTCCATGTCATTCGTTAACTTGGTATGAGGTGGAGCAAGGCAGCAAACACTTTCATTTTCTATTCAGATATTAAAAGTCTTAGCAATTAAGTTAAACTGAAATCCCTCAGATCAAATAAATTCAAACAGCAGCTGTCAAAGTATTCACCTTCAGCTACCCTACTGATAAGATGAACTTGTAAACAGAAACAAAACAAAAGTCTTCTTTCACAGGTTTGCATAGCTCCTGCAGTTTGGATCCCCCAGAGGTCCAGAGTCCTCCTGCTTGGACCCTTGGCCAGAAATAAACACATCCCAACAAATGAGAAATTTTATCTTGATGAACTCACATCATTTAGAAGAAGCTGCTCTCACTCACAGCCCATACTTGTTGGAGGGCTGAAGGTTATGAGGATGGCTGGGGGCACAGCGCAGCTGCTGGGGTGAACAAGAGCAGCCAGCTGGGACAAGGCGGGTTTGATGGCTTCCCAGCTGTGCAAACAAACTGCAGTCCAGGTTCACCAAACTTCTGAACATGGGCTCAAGTCTAAGGCAAGTATTTGTATGTAACACTCTATTTACCAGATAAAAGAACTCCAGTTTAGACAGTGCCCTATAAAACTATCCACTCTCTAGCATATGCCAAAACCTGCTATTCCTCCACTAGTGTCTGCAGTACTCAAGAAATGAGATTTTAATTTTGTTTTTCACTTTTCAGGATTGTATTTTGTTAAAAACAGTCCACAAGACAGGAAAAATGAATGCAACATTTTGAAGGAAAAGAAGAGGAAATGGGACAATCATATATAAACCAGCTGTTTGACAGATTCAATTTCATATACAAAAGGGAAGGGTATCCTCTTACATGGCAACTTACTGTAAACTTCCTTATTCCAGACTCCGCTTTGCAACCTTGGAATGAAATGCTCATATATCTTTTCCTAGTTACTGAGTGCCTCTTTTTGTAAACAGTAATTATAAAGAAGGCATTTATGTGCTCATTTATGTTCATAAAAGACATTTTAAAAATTCTATTTCCTGCCACCCAGTACAGATCTTTGTGAGAACTGTATTTATGAAAGTTGTGCTTTCCCAAAGGAGAAGCTAGATGAGATATGACCTAATGTTCCTTGAGTACTGTAAAACTAAAAAGGGATTACAGAAATTATAGGAACTTGGGTGGCCATCAACCCAAGTGTGGACAGGTTGCAGAATCTGAAAGAGGGAAATGTCCTTTTGCAAGCAATTTAAGCACTGTGATCATAAAGCTATGTGTATTTTAATACCGTCGCTATCTTCTACGGCCAGTTTGTAGCAAGTCTACTATTTTCAAAACACACAGTTAAGCTTCCCTGTAGATAAAGTGAGTTCAGAATTTATTACTAGAATTCACCAGCCAGAAAGTGAGTTGTTTACCCATAATCCGGTGAGAAACAGCAAACTTTCTTCAGAATTGATTCTGTTTAAAATTTATGAGTCACATCAAAACCTTGTTTTCTAAATACAAAAATGTCAGCATTTTCTTCCAGCCTTTACAGCGCTGGTGGTAATCATCAGAAACGTTATCTGCCGAGAACAAGTTCTACTTCTATTTGACACCAGAATTCAAAGTAGAAAAAAGAAAAGAAAAAGATACATCTACCTAAGGCATCTTTATATGACTGAGGGATAAAAGGGATTCCTTTATCGTTTTTAAAATTTGAAGTTTATAAAAATTTTCCTTTCCAAAAATTTCATTAACAAATATGCTTCGAGGTAGATTCATCCCTCCACACCACAGCAGTCCTACTGTGACTGCCACCATGGGCGCAGCCTCCCTGCACGCTCCGCTTGCACGCTCAGCCGTGCAGCTCTACGTGCACACACCCCATGTCATCTCTCGAGGGCTTTCTAGGATGCTCACACCACCCCGCCAAGCACAGCCCCTGCCCCCTACACATGCATCGCCACTCCCTGTGTCCCCAGCTGGCCAGCCCTTGGGGACCGCGGCCAAGCCTTGCGCTCCAGGCCATGCAACTACCCTCCGCTCATGCATGATTGTGCCAGGGTTGTGTGCATCTGCTCTCACACGGCACAGACAACCCCCACCACATAACTTCACAGCACATACAGATCCAACGAGGCATTTAATACACACAGATCACACGAAGCCCAAGTGTTGCTCCCTGCTCCAAGCCCTTTGTTTTTTCCTTGCACTGATGCTGTTTAACAACTCATTGTGCCTCCACTTCTCTCATCTTATGTGAAGTATTTTTATACAGTACCACGAATCTGCTTGGGTGATATGCAAAGGCAGAAAGTGTGGTGTCAAAGGATATATGATGTTTCTTTCAGTGGTTCCTTCACTGACTGATTTTAAGGGCTGTAAAGGAAATCTTTCATCAGCACTTTCTTTTAAAAGATTGAAAATGGCAATTTTGTTTCTTTCTGAAACATTATTTTTATTAACTCTCAGGTTAAATGCTACCAGCAACTGATGCTAAAAACTCCTCTCCATTTGATTAAACCAGTTTTGCGAAGGCACAAAGTCTACTTTCTCAGTATTTTCTTAAAGGACATTAGCAGTGAGTCTATTTATTAACTAACATCTGCTCCATTAGATTTTATAAATTCTTCTATTTCTAGTTCAATTCATACAATAAAAGAGTAACATTTTGGCTGGGAAGAGCAGGGGAGGACTAGAGCAAGCAACTGCATCAAAAATAGCTTAGTTTTGGTTCAATTTAATAAAACAGCTTATTTTAAAAGCACTGTGCAAAAATAAACAAATAAAAAATTTAAATAAATGAATTCCGATTTTTTTCTTTCTTTTTCATTTTCACTATGTGTTCATGGAAAAATAATCACCTAGAACTATAGTATGCCTGGGACTCAATAAATGAGCCATGCTCAATTGCTACTGAATATACTTTTAACCTCTAGGTTGAACTGTAAACACTGCTAGGATTAGGCACTTCAAGTGAACTATAGAAAGAAAAATAATTAAAAATCTATTATAACTAGGGCTGTTGAGTTCTATGCTCTCCTTTTCAGCTGATACTATTAAGTCCAACTTTGCCTGTGACGGAGTTTCTTTTTACTTTTTCTAAAGTAAATATATGCTAGAGTTTTCTGGCTTCTAAAGTTCATTAAAACATGGTTCACCACACATTTTAAGCATTTTTTTTTCTTAGAACCAGACGATTTTTAAGCCAAACTACAGTAAGTGGTCTGTTTAACAACCACATCCATCTTCAGGAATGGGAGAAATCCAGTGTTTACGTACAAAACCTGGTTAAAAGCACATAAGATAAATAAAATAAAAGTCCAGCAAAAGGTGTTTGTCCTTTTTCCAGCCACTGAGCTTGCTGCGCACAAAATATGCGACTGCTTAGTCCAGATGGTTACGGTATGCTCTTTCACCCAAGCTGTCGGGCTTGTCTCTTTTTTGGAATTTAATCCAGGTGTTACACATAGAGAAAAACTACACTCAATTAATACCACCCTCTATTGACACCACCAAAACCACTACACACCTTTAAAACCTAAGCTTCCTATTTTACTAAAACACATGGGTTTTACACCATTCTAATCACATCCCATTCAAATGGGCAGGCTAAGAAGAAAATGAAAAATAATTTACAATAATTTTGAGTTTGATCTGTAACTCCTTTTTACGTGAATAATGCTGAGGGGTGAAGGCAGTTCCTAAACACATTAACACAATTCATATATTCACACCCTGGTGGCTTTAATACTTCGAAGCATTCATACATTTTAATTTTGTGAGCTCATTGTCAATTTGTAAAGCTGCAAGTCTGTGGCCATATTCTGCAACATTTTAAGAGCTAGAAGTTTTAGCTGTTCAAATAAAAATTTTAATTTTATCACTTGATTACTTAGAGCTTTTCAGTATTCCTACTCATGTTGTAAAGTGTGGTTAAACAGAGATGCAGTTGTGAATTATTAATTGTAAATTCTGTATGGAATGCCCTACTCCCCAAATCATGCTAAAATAAATAATATTTTCAGGTTAGAAAGGTGAATTGTTCCTAATTAGAGCTAAGTAATCTTATGGTCTCCTCTGGATCTAGCCTAATTAAAATAGCATTCCAAAGGTCAAAAGCTAACCTATATTAATAAATCATAAAGGTTCATAATTGCATGGTGCATTATTTTAATTACTAATAAAAAATATGCTTTGAAAGCTATTTCTCATTATCATTGTGTGAAACATTACCATTGATGGTATGTGGAAAAGATTCTATTTACATATTCTTTTGTTCTCTTACAGTGCTTGGGTTTCAGCTCCAAAGGCAAATCAACTTGCACTAATAATCTTCAACTCAACTCACAACACGTATCTAATGACCACTTAAGGCAAAGGTAGCAGTTTTCTAATTAAAATAATTACTTCCAAGCACTGTGTTAGCACTGTAATAGCCAAACATTCGACTCTCCTACATCATCTCTCTGTACATTAGAGTTTGAAGCTAGGAGGAGATTCTCAGAGATTTTTTCGAAAGGACAAAAAGTCCAAACAACTGTGAATATTTATGAGTTCAAAGTGTGGAAACAGGTGTCTACCTACAGCCACGTGTATGACCTGCTTGAATATACTACCCTAGATACTTATCTCCATAGAGAATTTTCTTCTGTACGATTTGATTATTCACAACAATAGAAAGCAGCCATGCAAGTACTGGAATATTCATGTTTTCATGCAATTTGACTGGCAGTTCTGTAATTGTGGTAAGCTGCTTTGACCAAGGTTTCTATAGCAACAGCCTTACTGTCAATTCTTACCTGTTTTCTGGTCATCCATTGTACTGAGCTTAGTCTCGTCAGCTACTGTTAAAAGGTAAATGTATAATGGTTAGCCCAGTTAGTGCCCATGCCCCACATGCATCCAACATTCCTTCTGTTTTGCATATTGTTTTTACAAGTTAGGGAACCTTAGCAATGTCATACTCCATGCAAATAGACTGCAACAGTAAGCAAACATTCTGGGTAGAAATGGCAGCAAACTAGTAACCTTCATGCAATGTCAGTCACGTTTACATCACAGGCAGGTACAATATGTTATTTACACGTTAGCACATCACAACTAGTCAAGACAAGTCAATACCACCAACCTTACTGTCCCCTGAGGAAGTTGGTGAATTAGGGATTGTAGTTAAGATATTCACAATTATTGTAAAGGAGCGAATCGTAATACATTTTATTATTAAGTCGGGAATTTTGTGTGTTTAAACAATCAAAACTCACTGTTTAAGGTTACTAGAGTCTGTACTTCAGAATCTAAATTCAATGGCAGAAAAACAGATGGGCTTGTTAGCGATTACTTATTCTCAGCTGTTTTATCAGTTAAAATTATTACAGTCGATGCCCTGTCTTAGCTGCTGCTTCTTTATAGGGCTTCTGATATAAATATTAAAACTTGGGTCTCAAACAGATGTCAGACTAGCCCCATTTGCTAATTCTGAATGAACTCTTCAAAAAAAAATGCTTGCATCTTTAATACTTTAATCAAAATCCATCTACGAAATGAGAGACTATGAAGGATCTTTAAGGCTAATTACATTATAATCATGAACTGAGAATAATCCTGTCTACTCAGAACCACAGCGTGGTACAGCTTTAAGCAGTTATTCTATATGGGTTGGTAAATGCACTTTTCACCTCCATTTCAATAAATACTTTTAATGTTTATGTATAACCATATATCCAGAGGGCTACGATATTTAAATGTATGGACATTTACAAGTGGTACAAACAATACACAGGCCACTTGGCCATTCACGTTAAAAATGCTTTACTTCCCACCAGTAGACATTACGTCCAGTAGTATTGCACATAAACAATGTGTTTGGAATTATAAAATCTATATACTTACAACATGAAAATCAGGTTCAAATAAAAAAATTGAAAAAATATCACTCACTACCTAGATCCATGCTTTTGGATTTTCGTGTTTTAACAAACTCCAACTGACTGGCATCTGAAAATTGCTTTGTACGCTTTTCTGACATGCTCTGACGTCCAAAACCCTCTCGCTGGAAGGCAAGCACTGGATCAACATCTGGACTAAGAGTGCTGTAGGAAGGGAAAAAAATCATGCGAACATTTATCAAGATCACGCAACCTTTCGCTCTGCAGAGAAAAGCATTTATTTAGCACGTGATTTCTACCGATGATAAAGTGCACATTTTTAAGTAAATCACTGCAAGTAGTCAGTTACAGACACGATGGATTGTACTGCATCAAGCAATTCTAGTTAAAAAGTATCAAGAATTTCACTTTTGAGCTTCAATGAAAGATATACATACCTGGTGCACTATAAGTATACGATCAGAATGTACAGCCCCAACACAGGAATAATTTGAGGGAGAATAAAACAGTTCCCTTTTTCTTCATGAGAAACAAATATATTCAGATTTTTTTCATTACAAAATGTTTTTAGTAAAGCATAAAGAGAATCTGTCCTGCCTGAAGTCCACAGGGCTTTAAATGTCTTCATTTACAGATTCTGCACTAAAATTTCTCTGTGTATGTGACATTGCTTGTAAATTTTTCACAGCATCTCCTGCTTCTAACCTGACTATGACAGACAAACATATATTTACTCATTACTTCCCTACAGAGCAAGTATTCACCACAGTGGTTCCACCACTATATCAGAAATGGGGGTAACTGGACTGACTTTCAGCCTCTTCTTCAGGTTTCTTGCATGACTTTGGCTGAGTGAGTCAGGCCTTCAGCAAGCAGTGACGGGAGTTTCACCATGCCTCATCAGAAGCATGCCATAGATAGATGTAGTAATATTGGTCAAATGTCGGCAGAATCATGAAGGCAACAATGCAGGCAAAATCTGGTGTGCAAGCTAAACCTTAGGCTTGCAATGTGTCATTGTGGCCACAACATGTTAAAACCAATTAAAAATTTAAAAAAAAAAGCAAGACTGCTTATTGCTAATAAAAAACATGAAAGGAAACTCACACAAAGATCTTCTGACTTTGGAAAAGGGGAGTATTAACAAGAGCCTGAAAACAAGCCAAAAGAATTTAGATTTCTACTTCAGCTGGCACAAAAATAAATCAAAAGCATAAAATACTGAAAAAAAGGGAACATTTTGCACCACTGTTATCTATCCTGTAGGAAAAAGATCCCTCAAAACCCCCCTTTGATTGCTGTTGTACTTCAAGATAAAAAAATGCTAAATATTTTGTCACGGAGATCTCTAAATAGACTAAATGCCATTCAAAATATTGTATACATACATGTACTGTTCAGTAGCATGTTTCAAAAGAATTGTTTTCTATTTTAAGGGCTAAGTATAATACACATGAAATACCTGGTCAGAAACAGGCAAATAGTGAATTTCTGCAGAAACCAGCTTATACTTTTAAATTCTGTAACATGCACAAGTTTATGTATGCCACGTACACCAATTTATAGAAGCACCCTTGATCAAGAAACATCTGGGTATTAGGCACAACAGTGAAGAGAGGTAAGGAGAAGTGTCCAAAGGCATCAGGTACTATAAAGGATGAAAATCACTATCCACATCACCAGGCAGCCCGGAAGAAATTCTGTCTGGTAGTGGCAGATTTACAAATAAGATGATGTGTGCATGTGACAAGCATATAATACTTAAGTGAGAGGAGGATCAGAGCTTATATGAATAAAGTCAATGTCAAGTGCCTTTTGACTTTAATGTTTCTGGCTCAGGCTTATAATGTTTTACATTTAATTACTGCAACTATTTCAGAGATGTCTGCACAATTTAGCAACGTTTTGAAGCATATGCTTAAAAGCTCTGATGAATCAGAGCCTGAACTCAAAAATAACTATTTAGTCCTCACATTCGCTCCCACAAAATAGGGAAAAAATTATCTCCACATGATAGAAAGATAAAACAGACAAGGCCAATATACGCTTCTAGCATTTACAGCGGTGCAACACGTAGCTGAATAAGAACGACCTACGTCTGAAAACATCCTCCGAGTGACTCAACTGAACTTACAGGGTTTCACCACCTTTCATAATCAGATCATAAATGACTTTCCCAAGGCCACACAGGAGTTTCTGGCTCACTGCTAGTCAGCCCTGTCTCTGAAGGCCAGAAAAATGTGGTTTTACTAAGTGAGAATTTTCTCTAGCAACATCTGTTAACACAGCTCAAGTTAGTTAAAGATGACCGGCTTCATCTTGCCGAAAATGTATCCTGTGACGTTTTCTTCAGCAAGGGTGAATTTCTAAAACTATTTGTTTTGGCTGTATGCTCCTTTTTTCATCTGAGCTTGCTTTGATCCGCATACATAAAGCTTCTAATAAAGCTGAATATCATTTTCATGTAAATACAGCATGCACATGTATATTCAACTTGAAGACCTAAGAACAGAGTAAAACTCCAAAGTTCAATAAAACTTGAAAAGAGCACCACAGGTCCCAGAGAGAGCAGTGGGGTCTGGACACAGCATCAGCAACCAGGAATTCTGGAGATCAGATCCCACCGCTTCCACTGACACTGCCTTTAGGGGCTTCCTCTCTGCTTCCCCTGTCTGCCCTTACCACACCTACCTTCCACACACAGTTATTAGGGGGATTATTACTCCGTGTTTGCATAGTATCCTGCATACTAAAGGCACTATTTAGCACCAAAAATCACTTGCTCTCTGACATCATGACATTTCATACCTTTTTACAGTACAAATATCTGAGCCCTATGTAGAGTCATCATTTTTCATGTCCTGGTTTATTTCTATTATTAATGACCCAAGAGTGTGCTTTAGTAATTAAGGAAGGAGCAGAACACAGGGGCTTGAATGGATGTACATTGCCTAAAAGTATTCAAAAGCCCCCATGAAGATCCACAGATGGAAAAGCCAATGAACACAGAAGAGGAACTAATGCCCCTAAAACTGCCTCATTTTAATATTTTTCAACCGCATTAATAAAAGACAGAAGGTAAATTTAGTGCAAATCATTAAGCAATGCCAAATGCAATTTATTATATTCTAGCATACTTAACCAATAAGATTTCTGGAATGGCAGCTGATCCTTAAAAGAATGTAACCGTCTTCTGACCCTCAACGTTATTAAAATTCCACTTATTAATCCTGTCTTATTGCCCCTTTGTTTTCATAACATTTTCATCAAGGATTAGGGAGATATTGTGAGGCTGGAAAAGCTTACATTTTCTTCTCTGATTCAGAACAGCTGCCATTCTTGTTTGGATAACCCTTCATCCATATTCTTAGCCTTACCCCTTGTGCCTTCCAGCCAAATCATACAATGCACCTTCGTTTTACAAGTCTTCCTTCACCCATTAGCAGCAGGAAATTAATGCAACAATCTAATTCTACTGCTATTTACTTTTTTTTACAAATAGAATACATTAGATAGTAAGGCGCTGCACTGATCTACTCTTTTAAGTGCAATCGTATCCACAGACCTTTACAATTTCTCATAAAGACAGACATTTAAAGGTTTTGAGTGTGATCAACGCCACAATATCTAATCCCTATTTTCTTTACTGTTACTTTCATTTTCAAAGTAGTATATGAATAGCAAGATATGCTGCAGAAGTAAATGTAAAAGTATCTGCAGGTTTCAAATGGGCTCTTACTTTATGGTCTAGGTTTTTACTCATATTAGGCTCAAAAAAAAAAATCCCTCAGCAATAAGCTATTATGTGCAGCCTTGAGTACTATTCTATTTAAACGTCTCAGATTCTCAGCTCTAAAAGCTTTTACAAAAGACAGACAGACTTTTCAAGGGCTCAAATTACAGGTATGACTTGTCCAAGAGAAGAGCTGCAACATTAAAAAAATAAAACTGCAAATGAAGATGAAAAAAATTACCTTTTTATACAATCATTAAAACAATGCTTAAAATACAGAACTCAATTCCTGGACATAAGTTGAAATAAACTAATATAAAGCAAAGGAGGAGATGACAGGTGCGTATCAGCTGGCAGGTGCTATTGCTGTTTTACTAAGATATTGCTGACATTCATAAGCAGCTCAAGAGACAAGAAAAATAAGAAAATTCCTATACTTCACACCATTTGTGGTAATTATCTAGCTTCCAGAAGTGGCAGTGTACAGGGATGGGCTTTTATTTTGCTATTACTATAGATAATTACATGACTTGCAAATTAAATCTTAGATCTGTATTAATTGTAAAAACTAAGCAATAAACAGTATTTCTTTGCCAGGAACCTAAGCAAGTCACTAATGGAGCTCAAAGCATTTCTCATTCAATATAAGACTGTTATATTAAAATGTATAAAAGTAATTAGTGAGCCAACCTAAGATTCACAGAATTATTTTTGCTATAGATTAAACATATAAAATAAAGTTACTTTCCACAGTTTTAAATGTGGAACTATCACTTCCCATACTTTCGAATGTGGAACTATTACAGTGCATTGCCTTTGCATGATAGTTACAAATCATGTAATGATACGAAAGGTATTTCTTCATGCATAATAAAGAAATCTTAACTAGTTCTCGTTGCACAAGCGTTCACACCAGGGCAAAACAAGGAGCTGCTTTGACCTCTAAGCAGATTTTAAAATTACTGTACATTGTTAGGAAAATCAAGAAAGTATACAGAAGTATTGAAAGGCTCCTAGATATACACTGGAATATGAAAATATAATCCTTTATTTATAGACATAGAAATATTTACAGTGAGGTTTATAAATTAAAAATTCCAGTTGGAATTATTCTTTCATCTTCCATAAACTCAAGTGTTTAAAGTTTGCAAAGTTTTTTTTACAAAAGCTAGCTTAGTTGGCAACTAAATTAATATTAAGTCATGAAATTAATGCAACTAAATAGTGCAACTAAATAACAATTAGTTACATTTCCACAAATGTGCTTTGACAGAGCTCAAAACTGCAACCAGAAGTAGAAAGTCTAACAAATTATCTGTACAGACTTCCTTCCTGATCAATTACCAGTTTGAAAATAGTGAAATGTAAATGGGATGAAAAAAAGATTAATATTAGCAGTAGCCAAAAATTAAACTAAAGAAAAAGACGTGAATGCAGTCATCTCTTTTGTCCTTCCGCTAAACCATGCTCTTACCAGTCTGTTGACTCATTAATTGCAGCTTTAGCCCATCCACCACCATCAACAGTGCCAAAACCAACATCATCGTGGGAACTGGATGACGACTGGTCAGAGAGATGAGGAGGGAGTACTGAAAGCCTATCGTCTTCAATAATGACAGTGTCATCCTGGGGCATGTTCACCGTTGGAGACAGCTGATATTTACCTGAACAATAAAAGGGAAAAAAACCCAAAACCTAAATAATGGCAGAGAGTGCCTTGAATAATCTAAAATCACAGCTGATAAAATGTCATGTCAAACTGCAATGCTACTGGTAAGAGTGACACAAAACAGATAATAAAATTAACTATGCCTCACTTTATATGTATCTTACTATGCAGCCGTCCGAAAAGTAATATACACCAGTTGTATCTATGGCCTACTGCAAGAAGATAACACAATCACAGAAGGGATGAGGCTGGAAGGGACCTCTCATTTGGTCCAACCCTGCCATGCTCCAGCAACCTACAGCCAGTTGCCCAAGACGCTGACCAAATGCCTTTTGAATATTTCTACTCCACCACATCCCTGGCCACCCTGTGCCAGTGCTTGGTTACCTTCACAGTGAAAAACGTGTTTCCTGATGTTAAGAGGGAACCTCCTTTGTTTCTGCCTGTGCCCATTGTCCCAGGTCCTGTCACTAGGAACCACTGGAAAGCAGCTGTCCCAGAAGCTAGTACCTTCTCTTGCATCAGATCGTTTGGTAGAAATGAAGAATGAATTCCACGGGGACTAACAGACCTTGTCAATCCTCCTGATCAGTCTTGCCCTCATGAAATTTGAAACTTGTTTGACTGCCACTGGAAACCTGGAACCCTTTAATAATGCCTCCACAAAGGTAAGAATTGCAAAAGGGAATGAGAACTCATGGCTAAAGCTAAATGATTCCAGATTTTCATTTTCCCCTTTAAAAAATAACCACACGCAAAATTTTGGGAAAAATTTACATAATGCTATTACCACCAAATTCAAATAAGCTTTAACACTGTTGTTAAAATGCTTAAACTAGAGTCATCACAAACTTGAAAGAGACGTAATAAAGACTCAAGATTATTCTTTGTTCAGCAGCAGACTTCATTGGGTTAATTTGTGAGAGTACCAGTTAAAAGATGACATTTAGAGGATTCTTACAAACTAGTAAAACAGTTTCCAAGTAAAACCAGTTTTAACGCGCATATAAGTATTATAAACCCACTACCACGGCTGCTTTTATAGGGATAAATATATGCACGTAATTGCCTTTTTCAGTAATCATTTCAATGCATAAGATTGCATAACAATTTTCAAACTGCTGTATAAAAAGCAGAAGCAACTTTTAAACCTATAGAAAACTTTATGTCACCAAAACAGACTAAAAAGCTATAAAGATGCACCTCAATAATAATATACAGCAAAACTTATATTTCCATAACACAAACTGCTTCTTTGGACACACCAAATATTTTCACACTTTATTTTTCCTACAAATATGGAAAAAATTGTGTAGAATTAAGGGAAAATAGGTTTCTCCTCTTTTCTGGAAAGTTACCACCACTATCTTTGCATGCAATTATTAAAAAAAAAACCCAAACAAACAAATAAAACCTTATGCATAAAGAGCTAGCTAAGGTCATTGCTACACTAGATAATACATTTTGTATAGCCTTCCAAAGTGGGGGGGAACTGGCTTCAAAAGAGATCATTGAAGAAGGCTGAAGATGTGGCTGGAAGAAAAAGGCACTGCATGGTGAGCATCTCTTCCCTGTCAAACTCAAAATGAATGTGTTCAGTTTGCATAACAGCTGATTCTTTGCCCAGCAATATCTTCTATGATGGACAGGTTAATGTTTAGCCTGGTAATGTACTTCTTTCCAAATACAATACCTACAAGCCTGTTAACTCTGTAGTTAATAACATCTCCAAAGAATTGACTGTGTAAAGGTATAACCTTATGGCATTCGGCAGACTGAACTCCCCATTTAAGAGGCTACAGTAATTCAGTAACATTTTTAACTTTTCACTACCCTTCTTTATACCTGACAAGGGTGAAGACTGACATTTTAATAGCTGCTTTGAAATTAAGGAGAAAACCCATCTGACAATGCCTATGCTTTTCACTGCAGATGAAGCTAAAAACAGGTGAAAAGCTTCACCTCCACCAGATGGTTAGGCAGACCTCAGCAATGGACTTAATACCTCCTTTGTACAGAGCTCAGATGAAGTGGACACGAAATACCCTTCGAGAAACCACCTCTGCAAGTGCTGTGAGAAACATTACAAGGAAACATCAAAGAAACTTCAAACCCAGTAATCATCAGTATATTTGACTGATCTACAAATCTAAGACATTGCTCGAGCTGTCTACAAACTTCTGCAAGACAGTAACTTTCCCTTAGGCTAGAAAAGTGCTATAAAATTCAGTCTCTGAATACACTTCAAGTCCAGTTTTGCATATATTAATTCAACTTCAGCAAGGTAATCTGTAGTAATACATAGCATTTTGGATGGTGTAATAAAGAAGGGAAAACATTTCCCTTTCAGGTGTGTCTCATCTCAGGACAATGAGGCTCAAATTTCTCGAATGAGTTACCAGTCCAAACAAACACAGCCGGAGGACTATACCAAACTATGGGGTAAGAAGGGTTCCCATCTCTCTGTGCAGAAGAAGAAGTCTCGGAGCTCTAGTACCAAATGGCTGGTCTCCAGGTCTATGAGGACTTTCAGCTTAGAAGGAAAAATATGCCAAACAGCAAGAGTTCAAACCTATAATAGTATAGACCTATAGTAGACCAGAAAGTAGTTTGGACCTGAATTAAACCACCAACATAAAGCACTGAAAAAAAACCCAGAGCATACACAGTACATAAAATGAACAACCGGCTTACTCATAAAGAACGCAACTACTCCAGGTCCTTTAAAATCTTGAAAACCCCTGAAGTTTGGTTAATCTGTTTGCTGTAATAACTTGGCTCCGATACTACACTGCATTCTCATGGTACTGCATCTGACTTGGTTCTTGTGCTTTTGCTATTGCTTACTTTTTAAAAGAAGGTCTAAGAATTCTGTTAAACACCCTTACGACATGTTCAGAACACGTATTACTTTATGAGTGACTCTTGTAAGCATTTTGATATTGTGGAATTCAGACCAACAGTACACTTCAAGCCCCTTCCAAAAGTAAAGGGCCTTTCCTGCTCTGACACGGCGAGTGACTCCTGACCTCTGACTAAGGAATCAGCAACACCTACTCTGTGATAATGAAGTACCAACCTAAGTAATAAGTAATCAATAAGAGAAACAATAATAAAATAACATAGTATTGATTATGAAAATAGTAGTGATGAGACTTCCTACAGAAGGGGCACAGAGAATTGCGCAATGAGAAAGTAATATTTCTCCATCTTATTTATCTTATTTATTTTTTCACTAACAGCATATTTCTCCTCAGTAATATACTGTTCTGGCAAAATTTTCCAGAGATATCATCTAATTTTCCAAGCTAAATTGAGGCAGGATTGGGAACGCATGTGTGGGGAACGTCTAAGGACAAAAATGTCCCCTCTATGTCCAGGCTTTGGATCTCTGGAGAGTGCTCAGATCTGTCAAGGCTATTGTAGCAGACCACCACGCTCCGCTGAGATTCCTGGCCAGGGAACTGCATTCTGCTTGTAAAGGGTTATTTTCATTTCACTGACACGCACACACTGCATCTCTAGCTGAATTTTTTTCAGTAGTGCTTCCTCCTGATTCTATCATTCAGATAGCAATTATTTATGTAGAGAACAAAGTATTTCCTGTTGTGTAGGAACTATCAAATTTTACAAAGTTCTGGGGGATCCTTCAGGATGAAATGCAGGTTCAGTGCAAGCTGCTCTTATTCTGTGTACCCCTGATAAATAACTTCTGTTTAGTCACCGTTAGCAACAAAATTCACCGTGTTCATAAAAAAAAAAATCAGCAACCAGAAGAAAGAGGACTTTGTACTAAGCTGTTTGTTGAGTAAGAGTAATTTATATAGACAGCAGCTATGTATTTGCGTATTACAAAACCCAGGAGCATAATGGATGATACAGAAGAACAGTGTAACTGAAGAAGAGGCTTGCATTTTTTGTCACAGAGTCTAGCAAACCAGCATAACACAGACATTATTTTATATGTACTAACGTGCGAACTGAAAATATTAAAAATAAATAAATAAACATAAGGGGGTTTATTATAGCCATCCAATTCTTAGAAGGGAAGACCCAATTTGTATAAATAAAAAACCGCCTTGTCAAAACAAAAATATCATTCCCTGAATACAGGAAGCGGTATCTCCATCAGAAATTTTCACTGAAATATTATCCAGTGAAAAAGCATAAGAAAATCTATAATAGCAATAATCATCTAGAAAAGTAGATCAAGGTAAGAATCATCAGAAATATTAGAAGATTTATGTAGCCCTTTTGCTGTAAGCAAACATTATTTTATATAATTTAAATCACGTTCTAAAATCGGTATTTTATTCCCACTCTCACAGCAAGGCTCTGACAACCAGTTCTTGCTGTCAGTTATGGATTGGAAGAGTAAGGAAATGGTCTTAAATACCTTTCCTGAAAAGTACATTAGATGTATTTAAAAGAAACAAAACTCTCTTGAAGTTCTGTTCCAACTTTAAGCAATGACTGAAAAGAACAGGCATTTTCCAGACCTTCAGATTATCACTTTTGAACAGTCTAATTTAGGAAGGAAGAAAACTCTAAATCCATCAATTTTATCCAACAGCAAAAGAAGCAGAAAGATCTACTCTTTCACACATGAAATCAAACTGTGACCTCCTCACCACAAGGTACCGAGAGTACTAAAAGCTACATAGTTAAATCCATCGAGGGGTAAATAAAAAGACATCAGGTGATTCAGAGAGCCCGTAAGTCAGAGGGCTCCGCGACATGGGGAGAGCACTCAAGAGAATCAGCACTGCGTAAAGCACTCCTTTGGCTGGTTTTCATGGTCAGGACCAGCATGGGAAGGCACACACCTCCAGACTTCCTCAGCCAGATTGTTCTTAGGACTAATCCTTGCTTTTACGCCAATTTTCAAGAGAGGAGGAAAACGCTGGAAGAGTCATGTAACACCACATACACATTCCCAAGAAAATAAAAAAGTTCTGAGTTTTTTCTCATTATCAGTGCTAATAGGACAGGAATCCCACTATATCATAAATTATTGAGTCTTACAAACATTAGCTACTCTGAAACAAGCAACTGTACCGCTCTCTCCCAATAGAGGTAATAATACCTCTCTGTTGTATGGCACTGCAAGAAAATACACATGCAATAATATCACAAAAGATTATAAACCCTGCAGTTTTAACTTAGTGGTACTGATTATAATTCATAAAAATTAGCATATTAGAAAAATGACTGCTACCTAAAAACTGGGTTTACACATGACAGCTCTGCGAAGCTGCTGTGATTGCAGAAGGGGATTACCGAGTCCTGGCAAGACCAGTTTTCAGTTACTCTGGAATAGATCACATTTGCTATGAGGTTCAGGCACAATTTGATATTACATGGGCTTCCAACTAAAGCATCACTGGATTTAAATCACAACCAACCAATTTTTTACATAGTTCCTGGTTTCTGAAAACAATACAGAAAAACGATGATCCAGAGGAAATCAAAACATCACCTTTGGGTTATAAAACACTTCCAAAATGTAGGATTGATTTTTTTTCTCTACATCTACGCTGCAGAGGTATCCAAAAAGATTAGCTTTTTAGAGGTTTGGAAAGACTTTTCTTCTTTTGCTGAAACATCAGTTACTGGCTACTGCTAAAGGGATGACCCCAGACTGATGAACCACTAGTTCAATTTAGCAGGGCAAGTCCTGTGTTCCTTTGATGTGGAAGTAAACTGCATTGCTGACACACATGCACACACATTCTCTCAGGGCTTCTTCTCCCATCACTGGACAAGGTGTTTAAGCGATAACTCGTTAACGCTTATATGAGCTTTATGTGTAAATCCTCTGCAACGCTGATGGAAAACGCAGAAGGTAGTGCTCTGCAAATGTTTTATCTAAAGCCTTGACACCACAGGAACTAGTCCCTTCTAGAGGAGTGCAGTGGTAAAGACTCCAGATTATTTTATCGCTCCTTAAATTTGTCAACAAATGGTTTCTTTAAATTGTTCTCTTTCAGAGCATATGACTTTTGGTGAAAAGGTTTCATGCTTCCTTGATTCCCAGGTATACAGTTTTGCTTCCAAGCTGCACAAAATGCATTGCAATAGAACAGAATATTATTTGTTTCTAATTACTGTTGCCCAAATGCCCCCAAAAAACCCAAAAGACTTAACTGAAGAAATATCTTAAATAGCAAATTTGTGGATTTTCAGAGTTTAACACGTTATTCTGCTACTACAACGAAAAAGCAAACCCCAAAATACAAAAATTAAAAAAAAAAAACAAAAAACAACCACCCCAAAACAGAGTGCAATATATATATAAACTGTTGACTGGGAATAGCCTAAGTGGTGGACTCTCATTTCCTAAGGTTGAAAATCAATCTGAAGCAATTAAAAACTAAGTTCATCCTTGCTTCATATCAAGTTTATAGCAGCATCTTCTAATATATTGTGTGTGTGTCAAGCATACTAAAAAAACCTCTCAGATTTAATGGCCATGTCTTATGTTTAAAACTTGCAACTCAAGCAAGCCATCGTCGCATCTTCTGTCAGGTGCTATTTGCATCAAGCTGCTTTTTGTGTTTAAATTTGAAAATCCTTTCAAATTAATCCCATCCTAGTCAGTAAATCCGACCACTCCTGTGGCAAGGCAAGCCTTTATTACCTAGCTCTGTACATCGGAAGCTGAATTGCTGCAGAGCAACCGCTAATAACCTCATCATCCACTGGGGCCATGCAGATGGTATGGCACAGAATCTACACAAGGGATGATTAAAATTAGTTATGAGGTTTTAAAATTGGTGTCCTGCAAAGCAAAAATTCCAACAAATTAATGAAATGCCCTAATAAGCATAAATGGATGCAAGTTTCCCTTATTTATTTTTGTACTTTAGTATGACTGAGAGAAGAAATGCTGAAAATAATCATAAATTCCCATGAGTTACTGACTTTCATGCAAACGAAGACTCACCATGGAGACTAGACCAACCAATAATTTATTGTCCCAGATCAGACACTGAAGAAATGCGTTAAATGCTCCTGTTATTTGTTCTATTACCTGCTATGGGATACGAAATTCACTTTATAATTCCATTTTACTTTCTTTCTCACATTACTTATCCAGAAGGCTTGCACAGAACAATTTTAAGGCACGTTTTAAGTCGGTCAGTGCAATACCCATGTTCCCTGATTCCCACATAATACATTAATCACCCTTTGATGAATCACAGAGAGCAATAAAGTCACGCCCCGATTAGCAGAGCTGATTTGACTCACCCATTATCCTACTCAGTGCCGTGTTCCTTGTGGGTGACTCGCTGAGACCCTCAATCCCGCCATAGAGGGAGTGGGAAATCCTCCGTTCCCGGTCATCCAGCAGAGTCTCTATGGGCAGCTCTGGCCCAGAGGGGCTCCCAGGTGACTCCAGCTGCACAGAGAGAGGAAAATTAGCACCTAGGGTCCATTTAGCAGCATGGGGGAACTGTAACAACTTGCCTAAGGCCTAGACCTGTCTGGGCACCAAATGAGCTAGAACTTCTCACCCTGGACAAACATAATTTGCAATGACAGCTCTGCTTAATAACCAACTTTCTAAGCCACTTCACACTGCACCTCCCATGGTGCCCTGTCAAATTTAAAATCCTTCATCAGAAAATTGGTGAAAAAAAAAACATTGCATTTTGGTGTCTCTTTGTTGGATAATTTCTTAAACAGACAGTTTTGGCTTTTTTCAACACAATGGGGCAGACAGCTGGGCCGACTTTCCCACACTGACAGCCTGTCAGAACAAGGTCCCTCTCAGGAGCGCGAGCAGGAACCCCATTTGGAATTGGGCTGCTGCTTTTTGAAGTGGTGCAATTTTCTGTCAAATGTGATCAGCATGGAAACCCCCAGGAAACTCTACCACACATATTAGTAACCAATACGCAAACACTCAAACGTTTTATAGTTAGGAGAGAAAGAAAAAAAAAAGAAGTCGTCAGACTTCATAGTAACTTGGTTTTTTTCCCTACTTACGATGAGTTCTCTGCCTTTCCTGGCTGCAGGGTACAGAGACCTCGCGTGCTTTCTTCAGTCTGAAGCTCACCTGATCCCTGACACTGCTGCAGCATCCAGGCAGAGCCACAAAACCCAGAACTGGCAAGACCTGAGGTCCCCCCCACCCCAGGCCTCAGCCCCCAGAACTGCCGGATCCCTGCCCACCACGACTCCAGGCAGACCCCCCAGGCCACAAGACAAGTGAAGTAGGCGGTGGAAGAAGCGACGGAGAGAGGCTGCTTGACCACACGCGCAGGGGAGAAGACTGCATGTACAGCTGCCTCCCCACCCCGGCTGCTCTCCGTCAGGAGGCTCCCCTGAGTGACTTCCCAGCTCAGCCTTGGTGTGCAGAAACTGGTCATCCCTTGTTTTCCTGTGTATGTCTCTCAGATTTTTCAAAAAGAGAGGAAAAAGTTGAGTTTTCCTCAGTGAGCCCCAGAGAACCAGAGTTCAGTGGAAAGCAGTGCCCGTGCAGGGCAAAGAAAGAAAACAATTTGGTATCGTCTAGCTGGGTTTAGCTGTGGGCAGCTCTGCTGCCAGCGCAGCCCCTGGGAGAGAGGAGAATGAGCACCCATGCGCTCACCCGTCAGTTCAGATGCCCAGTTTGTCAGCGCCCAGTCACTCTCTGCAGAGATGAGACTCTCCACACCATCACCCAGCCCTTGCAACATCCAGCCTTCCTGCCCCTAAAGCTCTTGGTTCACCTGAGCTCTAGCACCCTGATGGTACTCAGTAATGCTACCAAAGGAGCTTCGTCGAGACCATTACACCAATTCACTTGAACAGCATGAACTGAATCCAGCTCTATTAAAAAAATAAGCAAAAATTAAAAAATAGATGTGTTTCGCAGGGTAATCATGTGAACTCACATCAAAGCATTAGCTGTTCTCACCAACACGCCTCTTCATATTGAAGCATATAGTTAAAATCTCAAGAACAATGTGCTTACACAAATCCTGCAGCACACATTTTATATGTATTGAAATACAGTGGGGACCAGATACTGTAAGATATTGAGCACGGTGCAAACTCTTTGAAGCCACTGGGAACTGGGAATGCTTATTCCACAGGACTGGTCTCTAAATGAGCATGAGAGGAGCAGTTCACAGTTTCAGGAATTACAATAACAAGCAACATGTTTGCTGCTTGTTTCTTCTTTGAACAGCTGCCCATTATTAATCACTCCACCCGCAATCCCCAGATGACTAAGAAATATACACTACGAAATATTTTTTAAAATCTGCTTCAAGGGCTACAAAGCACTCAGCTGCAGTCTCCGCAGCAGAGGCTTTGAAGTCAGCCCGATGGACTAACAACTTCTGACATTCGGGCGCTGGCGTAACGCCCAGTACATGGAGGGGTGGCAGTTCGTGAAACGCAGCATTACGAAGTCAAGGAGACCACGATCAGGAGGTCGCAGCCTGTAGAAATTATTATTTCTGTTCAAAGCCATCATCTGTTTAATATAAATGAGATAGTTAATGAAGTTCCAAATTGTAGACTTATCTCTCCCAGTTTGATAAGCACTGGGGAGATTTACTGCATCAGAGGGTCAACACAATTACAATTGGAGGCACGTCAAACTGCAGGAGAATAATAAACTTGCAATGCAAGTGAATTAGACTCAATAAGGTTTAAATTGTGAAATGAGGGTTTGTTTTATTAGTTTTTTTAAATTGCAGATTACAACTGACAGCTTTACTGAAAAGTAAATTAAACAATATTTGTAGGCTCTGTTATAAAGGAATCTAAGGCAAATTCAAAAAGAACAGAACTGTTAAATGCTCAAACACTGTAAGATAAAAAATCGCTGCTTGAGAGTTTAGACTTGCATGATAAAGGCATTAAATTATAAACTAACCTTTATTTCACTGCCTTTAAATAAGGTGTGAAAATATCAAAGTGCTTTGGGATTTATTCTCCCAGTGCTATATCGATCACTTTATGTAACAAGTGTCCAGCTTTTAGTGAGCCATATTGCACAGTCCTTCTTCATGTGACAACCCATCAACCTTCAAACTAACTCTTTTGTGGGAAGGTCTCGAGAGATTTTCAGAAAGATACTGACAAGAAGAAAGCTCTGAATCAGGGAAATACATAAAAATTCACTCCTAGTAATGCAGTAAACTACAGGATAAACATAAGAAATTGCAGGAGTGCTGTGTTTAGACGGCCGTGTTTTGTAAAGTGAATCACGTATTTTATCATTTTCACAGGGAAAACTTTTTCCATGGCTAATTAGCATCTCAAAAGATAGTTTTAAACAAAGGCTTCAACAGCCAACTACACACATATTTTACAAAAGAGATGATGTCATTTATAAACTAGTGAAAACTGGACAGGAATTACACAACTGGCTTTTACACACACTCATAAAAAAGTCTTTTCCTTACACTGTTAACAGAAAGTTTGTGTAACAAAAAAATACACTGAATTTGAAAATTGCTGTGGGCCAGACAAAGCGACCAACAGTCCATAGCAAGATTACAGTTCAAATAAAGACTTGCTCTTCCTGATGCATTTCTAATAAAGAGCTTGAATTACACATTCCAGTTCCTTCCCTTAGCAGATATCAGCGCTATCTGGTATAATTTAATTTGATTAACTGATAAAGAACAGGTAACATAAACAAAGACGTATGAATTCCTGACATTCATTAAAGGCCTGGCAAGGAAAGCAAGCTAGGCAGCAGCCGGCCCCTATACTTCATATCTATAGCTGCCCCTAGCAGGAGCACTTCTTCCTGTGACAGTTCAGAGTCACGGACCAGCTGAGGTTGGATGGAACCGCTGGAGATTACCTAGTCCAATATCTTGCTCAAAGCAAGGTCAGCAAGGGCAGGTTGCCCAGTGCCTTGCCCAGATGGGTTTTGAATACCTCCAAGGACAGAGAGACTCCACAACCTCCCTGGGCAACCTGTGCCAGTGGTTGACCACCCTCACAGAACAGAATTTTGTTCTTACGTTTGAAGAAATTTCTTGTATTTCAGTTTGTCCCCTTTGCTTCTTGTCCTGGCTCTGGGCAGCCCTGAGAAGAATCTGGATCAGTCTTTATTCCCCCCATCAGGTATTTATACACACTGGTAAGATTCCCCCGAGCGTTCTCTTCTCCAGGCTTCTCCCTCTCTGGGTCCTAGCACTGATCCATAATAAATTATCATATTTGTAAAAATGCAGTAAAAACTCACAGGCTAAAGATTGCCTATAGCTCCTTTTCTCTCCATTCTCTTAAAATAAAAATAGAAGTAAAACTTTTTGATTTATTTTTTTTAAATAAAAAAGGTCTCTACCCTGGCCCTTTGTCATTCAGATAAGGACCAGCTGTTTGCTAAAACACTGTCTGTACTAACTAGCCCAGCTGCTGCTTATCTAGATGATAAAAGGACAACTAATGCAGTCCTTTTTACTTAAACACCACCATCCATCCCATCTGAAGTTATGCACATAAATATGAAAAAAGTTTATGCACAAGAACATTGCCAAAATATTCAATGCATAAACAAGCTTTTTTTTTTTTTTTAAAGAAACAATAATCAGACTCCATTTTCCTTCAGAAAGTAAGTTATCCAAATACTGGCATGCAAACATTATGGATTTTAAAGAAGTCAGTATACAAGTGTGCTATGTATTACACTGCATCCAGGGTACTGAAGCTCCTTCTGTCACACAGTTACTCTCCAGGCTTTCTTTTCCCTTTCTTATCTGTGTACCATGGATAAGATGTCCCAAATGCTTCAGCTTCCTTTTTCAACAGAGGTACTTTTACAATATTACTACCAATGTTAAATATGGTTTTCTCTGTTACCACCCAAGTTGGGATCCTGCTTTAGGGACAGACTGCAAGATGTGAAATGTAGGTAATAGCCAGTAAAAGGGCCAGGTTTTACCTATATGCACAATCATGAACTAGTAATTGTAAAATTAGTACAGAGTTTCTAAGAAATACTGCTTTCTTGTTCTGACAATGTTAAAAGGCAAGCAGAAGACAAAAAATGCTTCCAGAATGGCGGGGAGGAACCCATACAGCTTCGCAAAATGTAGTTAGATGGTAGGTTCTTGGTTATGGAGAGGAACCTGGGCCAAGATGGAGCTTCTACACCGATACCAAGGATAGAAAACAGATATAAAGGAGCAAAAAGTAAGTCAAAATAAATTGGGACGGGTACAAGGGCAGAACACAAGACAAGTTACTACAGAGTAGAGAACCATGTACATACTTTCCCAACAACTACCTTTTAAAAATATTTATTGGGATGTTTATTATCAGAATTTTACCTAAATACACTGAAAATCATGCCGCAATTAAAAAAAAAAAACCAACCAAACAAAAAAACCCCAACAAAATAAAAACAAACAAACAGACAAACAAAAAGAAAACCACACAAAAACCACCCCAAACTAAAGCTATGATACGGCCCAAGAAATTGAGAGAGAGAAGGAAAAATGTAAGCAGCACCCTTCAGAGGATGCTCAAACTGAAGGTAAGATGTTCACTAAGGACATCAGACATAGGAAGGTACACAGAGAATCAGCTGGACCACTTGATGGCAAGAGCAAAAGGGTTACTGTGGGACAAGCCCGCAGTAGGGAAGCTCAATGATTTCTTTGCCTCAGTCTTTGCTGCTGAAGACACTGGGGAGATTTCCACACCTGATCCCATTCTTTGTAGCAAATAAGGAGAGGAGTGAGATTAGCCGGAAAATAATACACAGGAGCATTAGACCAAATGGGTAGGTGAGGAGTTAACATGTCACCCAGGTTGGATGGCATTCTCCCAAAAGCCTTGAAGGAACTCAACAATGCGATTGGATAAGTGCTGGCCAAAACATTCAACATAATGTTATGAATGGCCATGGTGCCAGAGGACTGGTGGTTGCCAATATACCTAGAGGGGATCTTGGGAACTACAGACCAGGCGTCTGACCTCCTTCTGGATAAAATGGTGGCATCTGCAATAAAGAGTAAGATCACTGAGCATGACAGACATGGGTCCCTGGGGAAGGCAGACATCCAAGGGGAAATTCTGCCTCACTGGGGTGCTGGAGTTGCACAAAGGTGCCGGTAAGCTCTCCAAGCTCTGAGGCCATGAATCGGACGGGACACATTTGCACTTTCAAAAAGCCTTTACCAAGGCTTCATATCAAAAGCATTAAATAAACTAAGCTTTCATAGGCCTGGACTAGGTTTTCATTTCCTGGATGAAATTTGGCAAAAGGACTGGAAACAAAGATCAGTCTTCAGGGTGGAGAAGAGTCAGCTGTAGGTTCCCCCAGGGATCAGGGCTGGGAACGGCTTACGCTGATGAGCAGCTTTATCAATGACTTGGAAATGGTAGTGAAGAGTGAAATCGCTGTGTGTGGAGAAGATACTAAAGCCTTTCAATAGTTAAATGAACTCCAGAAGGTCGTCACAAAACTATTAGCAAGAAAAGAAAAAAACCAAACCTGTCATATCCATTTCAAAGTGGGTAACCAGGTAATACATGCAGGGAAAAATGATGCTGAATGTTTTATACTTTCACACATATGGGGAAAAAACCCAGATGTTTGCTTGTTTCCTTTCTTTTATAATGAAACCACTCATTTGAAAAGTCTCTCTCACTGATCTGTCTACCAGTCAATTTATTTGAACAGTTGATGAGGTCCTTATATGGTTTGGATTCATGACTCTCTCCGCTTCATGGTATGCTGTTTTCAACTCAGCAACTGGAGCAAAAACGAACAGGCATGCAGAAAGAAATTTGGGGATCTGCAAATCATTTGCAAGTCTTTTTTTCAGGCAGGTTTGGCAAGACATTAATTCTGTCAAAAAAGGGAGATAGAAAAAAAAAAGCCTTGAAATCTCTCATTTTGAGGAAAATGGTGATGCACTCTCTCTTAATGGCAGACAAGCGCTGCCTGCGTGTGACACGAACAGAGTGCAGAGTGCAGGCGAGCAATCTGTGCCTCTAAGCTGTCCAGGTTGCAGGACTGAAAAGAACAGGGTTCCAAAAGTAACAATTACCTTTCTTTCCTTGAATCAGCACACACTGCTGCCAGCTGCATGGATCTGCCTGACACGTCATGCCTAAGCGCTGTGTATGCATTATGGCCATACAGGCTAATAATAATAATGTCACTAATTAACAAAACAGGGCGCAAGGAGCTCCCGTGTTTCTCCTGAAATCTTAGGCTCCTCAGTAATTAAAAAAATGTCAACCCTGAGTTAAAGATCCAAAAAGCTGACGGCCACAACTTCTGAAAACTGAGGTTTAAATACTGGCCATATATGAATATCAAGTCACCACTGTTGTTATTCTTCCCATTTTGCCACTGTCTGCACAACTTTGGAAATGCACCTTGAAGTCTTTCTGTGCTTATAAAGGAAAGCTGAAGAACCAACACACAATGCCGATCACAGAGGGCAAGGCTGAAAGTTGAAAACATGGATTTGAACAGCATACTTAACTCTTTTGAAAGCGGGGGAGGAAACCTTAGATATATCCAAATACCAAGCTAAATGTTTTTGTTACACTAATCTAACAGCATCCATCAAATACTCACTGTGTGATTTTTGTCTGGAGTCGCTGAGATATTAAACAAAGCTTTGCAGCGTTTGTAATAGTGCAGCTTACAGAATTAACTGTATTACTGTACTCTGTGTGGATGTAATGCAAACAGGAGAAAACTCAGATACACAGTTTTGGCTTGGAGTTCATTCATAACTACCACTCACTCCATGCTTATATCAATATTTACTACAAGATAATTCACTTGAAAACCTGGATGGATTATACTCTATCTTCTGGTGAGTCAATGAAAATTCTTTCCACACGCTACTCTTCAGTTCAGTAAAACCACAACAGCACAAAAACACTTTTTACCTTCTGGGAAGTTTGTGGTCTCTTTTGAGTTTACAGTCATGTATGAGCTGACGATGTAAACGATCTCCTCACCACCTCTCTGAAGACAAGATAATACTCATATGGTGTTTATGTACATTTTTATTATTACTATAATTGCTTTGGAGGTTTAGTCTATGAGAAATGGTGAAGCTGTATGAGAATAATGCTGGCATGGAAAAAGGAGGTAACTTCACACAGTTCTGAAACACTTTCATGCTCCAGTTATGTAGACTTTGACTTCTGAAGCCTAAGAAAGCTTTCTGACAAAGAAATGGCTCCTCTGCAGCAGATCAGAGGCAACTATCCCTGCCTCTGTAAACCCAGGCCACCAGGGCTTAAGCCATCCTCTCTTCTAGACAGCAACCAAAATACAAAGTGCACGTGAAAATTCTGGTCTGAGCTGATACACAGAGAAACGGCACACTGCAGCACCGCGCTGTCAAATGCATTCTTCCCCCCACCGCAATTCTTAGGGCTGATTCTGAAAATGAATATTAAAAACAGAAGAACAGTATTCACACTACTAACTTTCTTAAAATCCAGTTCAAACTAGATTTTAATGAAGAAAAAAGCAGACTGGGTTGTCTATCTCAAAAGAACTGAGTTTGATTTTGCAAATGCAAAACAATTACTGGACTTGAAACCATGAAAAAAAGAAAAAGCTTGGTTTTTTGTTCTTTTTGCTGTTAGCTTTTTAACAGCCAGATAGCAAATACTTTTATCATGCAGATGCTGAGCATAATTCTTTTTGCACTGGCATTATCACCCCTTGTACAGATTCCCCTTCCAAGACGCTTGCGGCTTCTCTGTGGCACAGCGGGAAATCCCAGGGCACCAAGTCCTGACCTCGCGCTGCAGTGCAGGACTGGCCACGCCACTGGAACGGAGCGGAATGAGCACTGCTGTTGGTGATGCACAAAAGGGGATGTAATCAAGCTCTTCTACTTAACTGTAGTTCTGCAAGACTAACAAGAGTGTAAGCTATATTGTTGTCCATGAAGTGGGCACATACAACACTGAATCAACACAGGGAAAAAATCAGCTTAACAGGATCTTTTTTGTTGCTGCTGTTATTTTATGGTGACACATCTGGAGAATGAAAAGAGAGAAAAAAGCATAGAAAACACCAGGGAAATACCTTCTCAAAAGATAAGCATTTATTTCTGTCTTGAAGGAAAACCAGAAAAACCCCATTTCTGAGGAACATGCTGGTAAAATGTGCTACTTATCAAGACACGGTCTGACCTTCTGATGCTTTTACTTCTCATCTGCAAGCTCCTGAATTTGCTGCCAGCCAGATCATGCTTATTTTTTGTTCTAATACTAAAGTCTTTGCTGAGACTGTATACTAGGCTGGTGGCAGCTACAGGAATATTCTAAGGGGACAGGTTGTGTGCTAGCGCGTCAAAAGTAATCCAAGTTGCTGAATTAAGCATAATATAGCTGAGGCTGCCAGATATGGTCAATGTCTGATGCTCTATGGGAAACTGAACATCACTGATGCTCAGTCACACAGTGCCGTTCTCAAGCTGGGTCTGAGTCCACATACCCATTACTTAGGGGCTCAGGTGACTGAATACCATACTCGTATATGGTATTCATAGAATCATTTAGGTTGGAAAAGACCCTTAAGATCATTGAGTCCAACCATAAACCTAATACTGCCAAGCCCACCACTAAACCATGTCCCTAAGCACCACATCTACACGATTCATAAGTAATATTATCATAACTTTTCAGTATTATATCTGATTAATAATATCTAAAGTTTAAATCTGTCCAATTCTGGAACAAGGAGATGGGGTTTAATTGCAAAACGCCAAGGAAAAAACCTCTCTTCACTTTTCATTTCATTGAAGTCTGGACATTGCAAGGCTTTCAGAGAAGCAGCTTCTTGATTATTGCCAGCTCAGCAGGTAAACAGCTTTATGTCCATGCAAGTTGTGCTTTCATCATACTAAAATATGCAAACAGTATTGACATTGTTATTTCCTTTGGATAAATATGATGAAAGCAAGAATTCCCGAGAAAAAATAGTTGCAAAAATTCTTTTGCAAAGATGATCACTACACCAATGATTGCATATCATCACCTTCCCAAACTACTATGGCTCATCTCACTAGCTTATTAAGGAGCTGGGAAAATCCACATAAAAATGGTAAAGTAGGCCCATCCTGCTCCCTCTACAGATACATTTTAGTGTACCTAAATCTGGTTCTAACATCGGTTCTTTCATCTTGGAGCACATATACTGTAGACTGAGCTGTGCCGTTGTTGCCATGTGATTTCTGCACAATAATTTAGTGAATGTTTAGTAGATGTAGGGCACCAAACTATTCTTAACTTGAACGAACAAAAATAATCTATTGGATTTCAGGAGCAATGTCTTTGGTTCACCATTGCTGCATTTGCTCCACCATGTTTACAAACAGTATCCTGGTACATTTGTTCTAGAGAAGAGCGAACATCTTCCATACCCTTTTGGGAAAAAAGATATATATATTTACACTAAACACATAAATAGTCTAAACTATTTCACCCTTTCTATGTAGTAACATATAAAATACATCTGAAATAAGAAACAGTCTCCAAAGGACAGTCTGTGCTCTCTGGAGTCTGAGTTCAGAATTATGGCTAGAACAAGACATTACCAAATATATAAAAGTCAGAATTCCTTCAACACCAAGTGGGAAACTGTGTGCATCCAAGCTGGCTGTCCAGCAGTGTGCATATAGAAACGTGTGTATGTGTATTAAAGCTGTGTATAAGCAGTTAATCAAGAGGAGTTTAATACTTTTAGAGGGACTAGTGTCTTTTCAAACATGATTTTATAATACGCGATGAAGTGGAATTTTTTAAAGATCAATTTTATGCATTAAGAAATAAACCATTCCCTTTCCCCCTCAGCAAGATCAGCAGTACTAACCAATTTGTGCAGATCATTTTTGAAGCACGATGCTCGAAAAATAACATTTTGGGTAAGACCTCACCAGTGTTAACAAGAATGAAAGAATGACTTTTAGATGTCTTAAGAACAGATGCTTCCCTGACCCTCCTTTCAGCTGCACCCTATTTAACTCAGTGCATTTCTCCTATTTGTCAAAATAATTTTAAAGTCTAATTCAGTTCTCCACAGCATCTGCAGTCCTTCTCAGCATCATATGCCCACATATTTCCACTACATAGCATTGTTTACATTAATATAGAAGATAAACTATTAGAAATCATGAAATTGTTTCAAAACATCAACACATTAACATTCCAGTGGAGGAGAAAGAATCACCACTTCACCCTGAATTCAGTACTTCACACTTCCCTGCAATGAAGGCTAAGACACAACACATTTAAAATCCAAAATAACAGAATTATTTGCGTGAAGTTTTGCAGAATCTTTAAATGGAACTTTTAATTGTTTCTATAAAACATAGTAAGGGAATTTAAGAGCTCTACTCTTAATTAAATAAACTGAAAGTGACAAAGAAGCAAGTCAGTTAACACTAACTCTATAAATGAAAGACTCAATAGACCTTCATAAAAACTCCAAAGAACAAAAATCCCATAAACAGTGGGATCCAATTACAAAATCAATATAGTTTTATTCAGTGTTTCCTGTTATTCATTGATGAAAATACTCAAAAGAAAAACTTTATTGATCAGTCATAAGGTTAGCATGTCTAACACTGAAATTCAGATCATTATGTAATTCTTGCTTTCTTTAGCTTCGCAAATATTTTCCAGGTCTCAGAGGAAACATGACATCTCCTAAAACACAAATACCTTAGAAGTGAAAACTCCCAGTGCCGATATCAAAAGCGTGTTACCTCATTGCATTTACTTATTCGCCTCGCCACAATAAGCTGAATCATTCCCCGTTTGTTTCCTTCAGTGGACATGGACCTCCTTAAAGTTTCCATAGCGTCTTGATTTGTTTTGCCCAATAATGATTCTCCATTTACTGCTATTAGTTGATCATTCACTCGAAGCCTGCCATCCTGGAAAAGGAAAGATTACAGCTACTTACATAAAACACGCACAAAAGAAGTTTATTCTACTGAGGGGGGAAAAAAAACAACAGAAGAATAATCAAACAGCTATGCTTAGCCCTAATAGTTTATGGCCAAATGAACACTGGTGTAATAGCTTCCATTGCAGCCACTGTAGGAAATGTCTATTCCAATTATAGATTTGCACTGCAAGCTATTATCATAACCCGTTTGCGCAGAGAGCATACTAATTGAACTGTACCAAAGATTGCTCATATCCTTTCCGAGAATCTGTAACGGCTGTTTAAATCTTGGGATGCGCAAACATGTGAATCTGAGTAGAAATCTAAACATTACCTCTGACGGTGTAATTGGAAAAAGCTAGTTACAGAGCAATCTCATTCTTCTTGAATCTGTGGTTATTTTCAAAACAGCCTTATTATGGAAAACCGAGGAAGACAAAGGTACACAGATGTTCCCTCTCACCTTGGATGCTGCTCCACCGTTAATAATGGACTTGACGAAGATTCCTAAATCGGCATGGTTTTCTTTTGACCGGTTACCTTTGACGCTCACACCAAGTCCAGCTGATCCAGAGTCATTCAGTGGAACTTCAAATGTCAGGAATTCCCTGGTGCCATCAGGTGTGAGGACAAGCTCCTCTTCTTCTGCTTTCTGTCAGGAAGATTAACGTGGGATTACAGAAGAGCATTTCTCTTTGGGAATTCTCTTCCCTCAGCTATTAGCATTAAAAAACCCCTGCTCTTAGCTACAATATCACAATATTTTCCACAGTAATTATTTGAAGAAACATGCACAAATAGTGTATTTTCAATCACCTCCAGCTGATGCCTAGATTCAGAAGTATCTTATGTTTGTGTCTAAGTGCTTCTCTGTCTAGTAAAATAATTGAATCATGTGTCATTACTGCATGTGTCATTAATACCTACTCACACGAAAGCTGCTATTTCATTAGCCAAAAGAGAGCTGTATCAGAAATATTTTCTTACTTGCAAACCTACAGAATTTTAAAAATATCATCATCTATGGTAGTTTGAAGTCATGGGGAGAAACTAAGTGCAAGAAATTAAATTCAAAAATTACTCATTCACCTCATTTTATTTAATACTAGCTGTGTTAGGAAAAACAGAAAATTACACAGCTGAGATCTGCAACAGCATATCTCTCTGCTGTCGCCAGGCTTAGCATCAAATCCATCTCTGAGTGCCAATTTTCCCATCTGTCTCGGCTCTGCCCTTCACCTCTGTCCTCTTACCCACACCTTTGGTTCTTTACTGCCCTCCACACTCAGTTGGCCGGTGGGACAATCCCACATTTTTAATACCAGGAATTAGTCCCAGACCTGCCAGTGTCCCTGGCAAGGAGCTGCTCAGTGACACCCTTCCATGGATCTGAAAGCCGTGCATGCACAGAAGACCGGCCTCTTGCTTCGCCTCCTGCCGAGCTCAGGGGGGTGGTGGGCTGGGAGCGGGGGACCTGGGGTGTCCCCACAGAGCAGTGGCACTCGTGGGGGCAGCAGGCATGGGCACTGCACCCAGGAAAGAAAATGGTCAGGCGCTGAGGAACAGTGCTTATGCACAAGAAGCTGCTGCTGAAAGGACGATCGGGAGGGACGAGCTGTTCACCAGCCCTGTCCCTTGCAGTAGACGTTGTCCACTTGTCTCTAATCATCTTTCAGTTATAACAAGACAGTTATAACCACATTTGGTTATAATTTTATCAATGAAAGAAAAAGGTCATGCCCTTAAAAGCAATTCTCTGCAGTGGGCCGTGTTTGGCTTCCAGAAAGATGCTCATGAACCCAGCTGTGCTGTTTTTTTCTCATCCAAATGAAGGAGAAGAGTAGTAAGAGAACATCTACCAGAAGGTGCACAGTAATGTTCAACAGTTGGCAGGTCTTCTCTGGAAGAATTAATCCGGCCATTTTTTTCCATAACCTTAGCAAATGCATCACGTCCCTTACTGACTATTCCCACATCACTCTCATCTATTTGCAAAGCTCACTCCTCCTATTTTTCTCAGACTCCCAGATACTTGGAGCAGGAGAAAATGCATGAGAAGTTAATGTGTGCCTGCTGAGCTGTCCCTGTTTCTTAAAACCTGGCAAAGACAGATGTGAAAGCCATATAGAGTACAGCAGACTCAGATGATCAGTTTGGGCACAAGCATGCTAGTTGTGTCACCATTGACCTAGAAATGTAACGTGAGTGTCACATGGGAGGGCAGTCAGATTGCTGAGAGAACCAGAACAGCAAGGGAAGAAAAACAGCAGCTCTGTCTTTTCCCACTTTGTTAAAAGCATGAATCTTAATGTGTTCGCCAGCCCTTTCCCTTGCATTAGACACTATTTGCTTACCTCTAACCACCTTTTGTTTATAATAAAGCATAATGCTTCATCAATTTAAAAAAAATTTAACACCCCCTATCCAAGTGCCGTAGCTAAGCTGGCTTGCTTATGAATTCCCATTATCCAAATACATCTCTTGGCCACGCAAATCAGCATGATCTGTGCTAGCTGTCAGGAATGGAACGGTGCACTGCCTCCGTAGAAAAGATACAGGATCTAAAAAGTATTTCCCAAATTCTGGGAAAATTACAACCCTGATTTTCCTGTTTGGGTCGTAAAAGCACTCATTATAGCATATGCAGAACAAAACAATCTGAGACAGATACACATTACCTTTTAGCTTCTGTAACACTGATCACTTCCAATAAACAGTAGGAATACAAGCTTACAAGCCAAAAGGGAGATAAAGCCAAGATAGGATGCATGGGTAATCCAAGGAAACACATAAGCTTATTGGATCTTTCTTTATTACTGTTATCATAAATCTACAGTCAATATCCCCTCCCCGCACCCAAGTATTTTCCAATGTCCTAAAAAACATGCCAGAACTTCTGTCACAGCCATCTCCCTTCCAGGGCAGAGACCTATACTGCTTCCCTGCAGAGCACGTCCCCTTTGGGTGCATTTCTATATGCCAAAGGGTCAATTTGAGAGAGCATCTCAGTAAGCATCCCCAAGGCCTCGGCTAATGGCCTCTACACTACTTTTTTTCAGCGAGACCGAAGAGCTGTGTTATCAGCTCAGCACTATTCTTAATGCAAGTTCTGCTTGCTTGCCTTCTACGGTCTTCAATAAGGAAAGATCTAATGGTAATATTGGGCTACAGGCACCTGAGTGTGGAGGTGATACTTAAGGCCTAAACTTGGAACAAACTCCTCCTTTGCATCTGCACGAGTGAGTAGAACATACATGTTAAAAAAAATGAGACACAGCAGCCTTAGCACTGGAACAGAAGCAGTGAAGCCATATGAAAATTCCTCAACTCATCCAAACTAAAAACTACCATTGCTGGGCTAAGGCTAAATTGCTTTAGGGACTTCATTGGGTATCCACAGCTTTTTTCAGCTAAGCCATCTTGTTTCACCACCATACCCGTGTCTGCAGTTTTAGGGATATGAGAAGCTTTTTGCCCTCTAGAATCTGTGTGTCATCTGTCAATGCCATATGCCTGAATGTAGATTTCAAAAAGAGAAAGCAATAGAGAGAACAAACATTTCTTTTTGGTATCCCACAATTTTTCCTAAGAATACTTAGGAGAAAAATGTGGCTTTCAAGGATAACTGAACCATTAAGATCCAAAGACTATGGATATGAAAGTACCGACTATAACATTTGTGCCACAATATGGTACCAAAGAAGATCTTACTATATATGATATATTGAATACAACTTCATTTGCAGAAATGTTGGAACAGAACTATATAGTGATCAGGAACCTCTAAGCATGTCATAAAGGAGCCATTCTCAGAGAAATAATCAGGAAGATTTTAGCCTGATATCATAATATTTTGAAGGAAAGTTGTACAAACAAAAACAGACAAAAACCCACCAAAACCTCAGACTGGCTAAATCCTTTGTTCCCCAAAGCCCTTTAGAGTACAGAAACACTGCATGTACAGCCACTCTCCCCAATCAATTAAACATCAGCTATTACAAAAAAGTAGAATTTACACTGAAATTGTGTTGAACATGGAGTATCTAACCGTAACAAACCACAGAAATTCCTTAATACAGCCATGAGACAGCGTGAAAATGCACAAAAATTTAAAATGCAGCATTTAAGAAATTAAACTCAGAACACAATCACTTCCTAATTGCAATAACTTCCATTTGATCTTGATACACTCTAAATTAACAGCTTCACTATGTCAATCAAACACCTCAACACTATTTTCATGATTAGTTGATCTGTGGGATAAATTTATTCCTTCATATACTTTGACAGGCCAGCAGTAAACATGCAAGCGAAATTATGTACTGTGAACCCTGAACAACAAAATTCAACTCCCTTAAGATTTTTCACACACTACGTCCAAAACAATTAACAGCAGAACAATATTCTGTTCAGACAGAGTCTTCTGAGGAAAAGGTCATCTGAAATGACTTCAGCTAGCTGAATGAAGCTGCTCAAGTATGTAATTTGTAATAAAAATTCGATAGGTGATAAAATATGTAGGTGAATTTTTTTTCTTCAAATTCATACTTAGCGTCAATTTATGCTAAATGACATTTCAGATAAGCTTTTCACTTTTTAAATACAACATAAATATATCATAAATATAAACTCCCTCACTAGAGCAAACTTATGGTTGTGCTTCAACACATGTGGGGATTTTAAAACACCATTGGATAAACAGGAGGTAAATTATTTTTCTCTTCTACGTAACATCAGTTTCTGATCTGATCATAAAACCTGATTTAATTTTATAAATAACATTAAAACAGGCCTTGACAATAAAAGTGCAATAAGTCTATTTCATCATGTCAGTAACTGCATCTCCTCCTTATCCTTTTTTGTTTTAAATACTATGAACAAATTTCTTGCTTGGGACTTCTTCCCTTTATAAGATCTTACCAGAGTTCGGCTGGTGAGTATGCAGCATGAGATGAGTGAAAAAAGAAACCTAACAGCAAAGAAAACCCTCCTCCCACGTAACGGAGGAAGCAATTTTCGATCTAGCTGGGACAAGTTTCCAAAGTGGCTCGCTGCAGCTACAAATCCAGCTTAATTCTCTCCAGCAAAGTTCGTTCTCTTGCAAGCTTAGACATGCTTAGACATGCTGTCTTCCCAGCAGCCATTAACTCATTGAAACCTGCCCACAAGTTACTTTGTGATTGTGTATACAGAAAAGAAATAAGCTAATCATGAGGCTCTCAGCAAAAATGCAGTGCACTCCCGTTTTCTTTCACAGAAGCAATTAATGAAGTTCTGGATCCCCATTCTTAGGAGGTGAGCTGTATTTCCAAGTTATGTATATAACACACATAATAACATCTGCAGGGCTCTTGTATGCACATGCATACACCTGTACATATACAAACACACCCTTCTTACACAATGATGAAATTCATATAATAAATTATGCAACCATAGCACAAACCCCACCTAATGCCTCCAATGGCTCCATCTACACTATTCACTTTACCTGTCCCCAAATCCTGCTGTGTCCAGCCTTCTCACACCACAGCCCTGTTAGCCTCTGTTTAATTATTATTTCGCAGCCTATCAACCTTTTGCCTCACGAATGCATCTTCTCTCTTTCGAATTTGTCCAGACTGAAAATCTCAAGTTCTCGAAAGAAGACTTTGAAGTCCCATGGATGTTAAGAGCCCACCAGGTCTAGGACGCATAGGCTAGAAAAGTAAAAGGACTGGAATTTTGCAAAATCCCAGGTTTAGACATTTGATTCCAATAATGGGGAATTCAAACCTAACATTATATCCTCTTCCAGGATATTTCCAATCTTTAAAAGATTTTAATATAGAATTCATTATTCTTTCTCACGAGGCACCCATGATACTAAGGAATCATAACTCCTATACATTGGGAAACCAATAAAATTTGTCTCAGTATTACTATAACAAAATAGAATTCTTATTTCGAAACACGCATGATACATGCAAGAGAGAGGAGATTTCACTTAGCTATTGTGTAAAAACATTCTTGACATCAGAGATGAGTGAAATTGTTTTGTCCTTCAAGTTAGGTGGGTGACATAGCTGTCATATCAGGCCACCTTCTAAACTGAGATACACCAAAAGATGATGATTCTCACTTTTATCATATGCCATCACATACGCAAATGTAGAACACATAAATCAAGCAGCTCTATGGAAGCAAAACAGCAATCATGGTCAACAACTGTTTCGTGGGGGGTGATGTTCAATACTTATAAAAATGTAGATGTATTACTGCTGGAGGTACTGAAAACAGAGCAATGTAGGTGGCCTGTAACACATCTCTCCAACTTCAGTGGAGGCCTCTTCTGAGGACTGAGAGCTGATGCATCCTACGATGGGTAGGCATTAAAGATAAATATAACTACAGCAGCTCATTCACATTTCAAACTGGACCTCCGGCAGAGAAAAGCCTGCCTACTGATCCAATAGTGACATGCACTCGCCAACCCAGTTTCCTCCTGAAATACAACAAGGCTTTTTATCTTTTTTTTTTTTTTTAATTATTTTAAATCAAACAACCATGTGTTGCATTACAGGTTATAAGGGCCTAAAGTGTCTACTTACATAGTTATAAAATGATATAGGGCTTAAGCCAACTAAGCAACTAAAATTCTTATGCTTGCTTTCTTCTAACTCTTCTTAGGTTAAGTATTTTAATACCTCCCATATGTTAGATAAACACTAATGAATCTTATTTGCACGTATACACTGAGACTCATTATTCATATTAGCTAAGTTAATATGTCACATCTGGCAAAGACTGCACTCTTGTTCAAATCAAACAGCAGCTGCTAAATATCAAAAACTAAATTTGAATTCTGAGATTTTATGGGAAATGTGGTCTGCTTTAATTTTAATCCCATCAAGGAAAAGTTTTTTGCATATTATATGTGGATTAACTTTGGTACGTATTTATATGCAGAAATGCTAGCTCATGAAAATACTGCAAAACAGGCCCATTATATTTCCAGTTATGTCCATTTTAAGGATTTAATTTAATATAAAAAAACATGTTCCACATTCAAAAATGTCTTCAGTTTAATGTTTTTGATAGACTAAAAAATGGTTTAGGAAAAAATTAAATCTTTTCCAAAGCACAAAACTTCTAGCATGTGATTTTCATTTAGTATGAAAATCAAAGCTTTGCAAAAGCCCATATTTAAGTACATCCACATGTCTGTTATTCACCTCTATAAGAAGGCCATTGCTTGTCTATGCTAACATTATTCTCCCTAATGCTAACACTCTGATCTGGGCTGTCGTAGAAACTGGTTTAAGCAGTTGAGATTCTACATTTCACATCAAGTGATCAAACTGCTAAAAATATTTTGATGGTTATTCACCTCAGAACTTCACACAGGGACTAGTCTGTTGCCATTACCATAATGACTGTACTTTATTCAGGCCAACATACTCTGTTCCAAACTGTTGTTCCTACTCAAACTTTGGGCTCCTACTGTATGTTCTGAAACAAATATGCAATTGTAATGCTAACCCCATTTCTTTACAAGATGCTTCTCCTACAGAAGTGAAAACCAAGGGATTAGATACACAGCAGGTGTCTGCTCTGCCAAAGAAGCCTATAAAGCTACAGCTCTCTGCACTATCCCTTGTTCAAGAAAAACTTCAATGCCCAACAAACACACTAATGACACAGCTCCCTAAAAACCTTTATATTTCACTCACTGGCCTACTGGAGGCACAAGACCTGAAAGACTAAAGAAACAGAGAGTGTCTGGGAAAGCCAGACAGAAAAACAAAGCTGAAAGGGAAATAATGCCTCTGTAGAAGTCCATGGCAAGAAACACATTCCACATGAGGCAGTGCCCATACAGGGCCCGTGTCTTACTCCTTGCTCTGGCGTAGACTTTCAGGTAACCATGGCAAACCACTTCATCTCACTATTTTTCCTGGATTAATAGCAAGGAAGAATGAACAGCAAGAGCCTGCAACCAACAGCGCAACAAAACAAGCTTTGCATGCCACCGATAAGTTTTCAGAGGTTTAAATAGGAATTTTAAGCACCAACTTGAACTTTGCGCTCACCCAAATTAGGCCAAGTGTTTGAAAGAACCTGATGACCCTATTGCCTGTGCTGGCAGATGACCAACTGAAGGAGCTGGGGCCCCCTTCAGTCTCACATCCTGTACCTGCTGTTTGAATTGTAAAGGCCTTACACAGTCAACTCACATCATTGAAAACAACATAAGGTTGGTATGTAGGAAGTAGCATAACAATGATGAATAATGATGTGCATACCAGTGTGGCTTCAGGAAGAATGCAATGATGGCACTGAGGCAACCCTGTTACAGAACCTCAGTGGAGGGACACGTACATTGCCATCCACAAAACTGACAATTAGCCAGCAAGTATTATCAATGTAATCTTTGAGAAAATGGCTAAGGCTGCCCTGCAGTGATGCACGGAGCCAGCCTGGGTGTGCCATGCTGCAGCCCAGGTAAATCACCTGCCGGTGACAGTGTCAAAACTATGAGCCTGAGGGTCAGTCCCAAGCACAGCATTACACAGAAGTTTATCACTGGACTATCACTGAACTTTCCAGGAAATTCAAACTACTCAAAGAGCATTCATAAATGCAGTCACTCAACTGTTATATTAATTATTCACTAGGAATTAATGTCTCAGCTCTACTCCTTAATGTCCCAGAACATGCTATTCAATACTAGAGTAACTCCTACGGTAAAAGACTGTAAACACAACAGTATTCTGCAGAAGATCACACATTCATGACCTCTTTCTTTCACATGGCCAGTGATCTGTTTCTTACGGCACAACTTTTTTAAAAATATAATCTGAAACCACTCAAAAGAACACTAAACAAGGCTTTTAAAACATTGTAATCACCTTGTGCCTCACAACATTACAAGATAAAAAGGTATAGAAAACATCAGCGCCAGTTATTTGCAGTATTCCTAAACACCATGGAGGAAATAACAGCATCATCTTAATCCTCAGTCAAACCTCTCCTCTTTCAATAAAATCATTCCGTATCTAATGATATCACCACTGCTGTTGGTGTAGGTTGATATTAGTCAATGTACGATCTTGGCTCAATTATTAGATATTTGGATCACCTGTTGCAGCAGTGGAAATTAATGAAGCTCTAAACTGTTCTCTGAAGAAGGTTCTGGGTGAAGGAAGACTTGCATCAACTCAATGATATAAAGCTGCTATAAAAGCTGCAGTTCTATGTAAGTCCTAAATATGAAGTGGTGGGAACTTAACTAAACTTACAGCTTTTGAAAAACAGCTATGGATACGTACCCAGTGACTACATATCTTGAAGTAATAGAAACAACTTTTCACCAAAAGTAAAAAACAAACACACATGCACTCCAAACACCACCATCTTAAAGCTCAACACTGACAGTGGGTTTTTCTTCCCCAAGATCAAGCTCCAGGAATTTTCCATCCATTAATCAGTACAAATTATGTCTGTCTAGACATTTGCTAGTATCTCTCTCATATTCATAACATGAAAAGTTGCAAACAAAAAGTGTACAAAAATAATTATGCATTAGTTCTTACAAAACGTCTCTGACCACAGTGGTATCACCCATTCCTGTAAGTGATGAATTCTTGCATAAAAAGTGTAGCTAGCTAACTTACTCAGAATCACACAGAAAAGTCTATGGCAAGAACAGCAATTGAAGCTAAAAATGCTGACAGGCTTAGCCAGGACACTATCCTTGGATTCAGAAAAAACATGGTGATCAAAAAGAAATTCAGATAATAAAAGGAGTATCAGATGTTTGAGTTCAGAAGAAAATAAAAAGCAATCCCATTTGCAATTTCTATCAGGCCTGCTAAACATTTATATATTATTCCAACACACCAACCGTTCTTGTTATGTCACTGTTACAATCCTGCACTCACTAAAATTCATAACATTCTGCTCACTCACAGCAATTTGACAGAAAAACAAATGAGAACAGAAAATTGAAGCTTTCCCATGCTGCTGAGTGCAACAATCATGAAATAAAAACCTGAATCCTAACTTTGAATCTCTTTTTACCAATAGAAAATACTCCCTAGTATTTTTACCTACATATATTATAATTATTATTTTTCTAGCATTATGCTTACATTAAAGTTAGCTTGCCCGTTTGAATTCAGAAAACAAACAGTGAATGACAATTGTGATAGCAAAATATTAGTGAACTACTATTGACTTTCAAAGAGTATGAGGAAAAATTAATTGGCAGATGTTTTACATAGCATAATTAACAGTTCATTTCAGTGCTCTGTAACAAGATTAAGATAATTATGCTTAGAAAGAGAAACGTAATAATGATAAATTACTAGTTTTCACATTACGGTCAATCTCCTACATTCCAAATAATCACCATGTTTAGAAATAGGTGCATCTGTTCCATGTTGTCATCAGCTATACAAATGGTACAAACTCGAGGCTGGATGAAAGAAACTTTCAACCAAGATACAGGAGATTTCCTTGCTTCGGGAGCAAACGGAGCGCCTGTTCTGTTCATCAGTGAAACAGAAGGTTAAAACAGCAGCACTGTTTTCACCAGGGCACAGTTACTGGATAGAAGCTGAAGTTGCATTAGCAATCTGCATTTCTTATGGATAACTGGAGAGCAAAGCTCAAATTCTGCGAGCTTAGCAAATTATAAAAGCTACTCATACAGAAGTTAAAGAAAGAGAATATTCAAATCTGTATTCCGTGATGGTGTGCAAAATATGAAGTAATATGCGTTCTTATATGGGTAGTGAGAAATAACTTTCTTAAGGATTTCAGGCCACAAATAAATTAAGAAAAAAATAATTTTCAACTTTTCTTTTATTACATCTATGAAGACTCTACCTACGGCATCCAAGTGCCACAATATTAGTAAGTAACTAATAAGTTACATTTCAAAGTAACTATTACATGAATGTAACCCCCAAGCGTTAATAATGGGTTGATAAATGAGGCTTTATATTTTGGGGTCTATATGTAAGTGTTAATTCAGGCCTTCCACTTTCAAGGTTTTTTTTTCTTTTTCAATTTCAAAGCTGCATTTTTCTTCTACTTCCTCACAAAGACATAACTACAAAAAAAAACCCGCAACCATTTTGCCTTTAAATTAAAAACAGACTTGTATTTCACCTCTCTCTCATTCCTACAGCTTCACTGCTTTCACCACGATTTTTGTTGGGTTTTTTTTGCTTTGTTTTGTACTATCAAGTCCTTGACACTTAGAGACTAAAACCTCACAAACTAACAGCACAAAGATCAGAGCAGGCACAGAAACAGAAATTGCAAGATTAGAAATCTCAAAGACCTGAAAAGTAGACACAGGAGGCATTAGTAGGGATTGACGCAGAAGCAAGGATAATAAAAGAATGAAAAATACTTCCAAAAATAATTTAAAAAAAAAAAAGTGCGTGACTGTATTATTAATGTGCAGCTGAGGGAAATTAGTTCTGTAGAACTGGAGTATCCCACTTATCCCAAGCAAAGTAGATTGGAAGAAGGGAGGTAAGTGCAAAAGCATTGCGCATTATAAATACTCACTGACACCTTTCACATTCAGTCCATTTTTTATTCTCACCCTGGCGAAGGCAAATTTAAAGAGACCCACTGTTCCTACTATTGATCACTGTTGCTCTGAGCCTTCAAATAAATAAAAAATAAAATCCCACGGTATAACGAATGAAAAACCAAGACATTATGCAAAAAGACCATTTTTGTATTGACCTGCTTTCCAGCTTCATTCCGTCAATTACCAAGTATGTCTCCACATGTTTCCCAATTCACTTCTTTATTACCAAGGCTTTCTAGGGCTTTCTGGATGTTTTTTTCAGAAATTCCTAGCTACTCATATACTCCCTGTCGCTCTTGCATAGTCCCCTGGTTAACAAGCAATTTTTGGCTCACATCTACAGAGAACAAATGAGAGATCCTATTTTCTTTTGGTCTTTCCTTAAATGAAGCCAGGAAGTTGATCAGAAAAATCATAGAGAAAAGATTTCACCATGGAATTTGGTACAAAACTTTAACTTTGCAACAGATGAGCAACTGCTTTATATAAACACACTACAGGCAACCTGCCTTATCTTAATGAGGTTTTGGGGCAGAATTTCAACTCCTAAAACCAGGTCACTTTTATAATTTACAATAATTATAAATTATAATTTAATTATCATATAATTATATTTTTTCAATTGTGTTTGATTACAGGCAGAAATACTGTCCTGGGCTTTGATCTGCTTACATATCAGCAGTATGTAGTAAGAAACTATGACGATAAAAACATACATGCATTAATCAGAGTACTAAAAAGATAGTGCAAGGCATGTCTGACACCATGATAACCCAAGACTTTGCAGAGACTTTATGCAGATTACTTTCACACTAGAAGGACATCAAAAGACAGAGGGATAAAGTGCATATTGTTACATTCAACCCAAATGCCTGTTTTAGCAGTTACATTCCATTGGCCTGAAACATTAATAGTATCCACCAATGTACCCTAGACTATTTCACTGAGATGGCTCATACATCTCTTTACCTAGTCTTGATTTTCTTTTCATCCCAGACATTATCTCACTGTTGCTGATAAGGCATTCTGAATCATCTAGACAAGCTTTTTCTGTTTTTCAGCAGCCTAACTAATTTCAAATCCCAGCACAAATCCTCTTAATTTCTCCATAGTCTAATTTATTATTTAATTTTGAAATAGGTACCTAATTGAAGTATTTCTTGAAGTATTTTAACTAAGATACAGTACAACTTTACGGTAATATATTTTTGCTATATCCTCTGTTAGTATTTCATAAAAAAACCCTTTTATTTTAGAAACATTTTTTACATATATTAGTGTAACGTGTATTGACCCTGATCCTATTGCACTGACTAAAGTGAGGTATATAAAAGGTATACAACCTCAATATACAGCCTCACTGACATATCACACACAAACCTGTTACAGCCTTCAGAGGGTTAAACTTGATACTACTTCCCTATAAATTCTTAAAAAAACCTAAGAAACAGTGTTTTACTGTGAGGATACAATTGAAACTCAAATCCAAACTGCCTAATTTCTGTGTTTGTATCTCAGGTTTCAGTCATGTAATCATGATTTAAGCAATTAGGTACAACAAGTAACCCAAACTAACAGTCTACTCTTATCATTCCAACTTTAGGCCTCTGGCTGTGTATAAAAGATGTAATTTCAAATACCGTTTGAATGTACATAATAATTAAATTGTATATAATATTCAAATCGTATTTGAAATTACGTTTAAAAACGCATTTAAAATGTAAAGCTAGAGAGAGCCATCTACAGTATATAATGTGAAAGGAGGATCTGTGAAACTTCGATGGAGAAGTGCCATATCAATTTAAAAACATTTGGGAGTCTTCCAGTATGGAAAAGACAAAGCTCTTACCGTTTCCTTTGGAATTTGTGACTGGCTTTGTTCTGCATTCTAAAGGAAGTAAAAAAAATAAATAAGAACACGACTACATACGACATATACTATCTATCAGCAGGGGGGTAAACAAAAAGCTCTAATTTTGATGTGAAGTGGTAATGGAAAAATGAAGGGTGTTCGTCACGCTCCCTGATTCTAATTTGTCTAAACAAGCACTAAATGAGAGGTGAACAAAAAGAACCACTGGCGATCTTAGGCCAGTGCACCTGACTTTATCTGGCTACGAGGGAGGTGGCTATCTGGCCAAGGAAGGATCACAGCTGCTTGCACCGTTTCCTGGCTGGTGGAACATTCTTGTTCAGGGATGTTCTCCCCTCGTCTTTCCCTTCTGCTTTGAAGGCTTCAAAGAATGACCTCAGCAGTCCAGATGAACCCTTCCAAATATTTTAAACAAGTACCTATTTTTTAAAACATCTATTCTCATTTTAACAAGGGATTCTCCTTTTGAGTGTGTTTGGATGAACCAGAACTACAGCACTGGATATCCCAGGACCAGAGGGTGCTATCAGTCCACTCAGATGAGCCCCTCCTATACCTTGAGTTCCTCACCTGTGTCTCAGGGCACATAAGGAAAACCTTTCTGCAACCCCCAACCAATTATTATTAAAACCTCTCTGAGCACCCAGGAGCAACCTTGCTGCTGGCTGTCTGATCACTTTCTGGCTAACCAGCTATTTCTTTCCATTCAGCTGGGCCAAAATGAAATGCTAGGGTTTACTGACATGTTTTGTTTTGGGCTGTTTTGCAGGAGATTCAAATAATTAAGCACAAAAATGTGGCAGTCACGTAAGAACAAAAACATCTAGTTAGCTTTAACCTCCAGCTAACAACCAATAGGAAAATAAGATGGAACGAGCCAACTACCAGGAACATGTAAAGGACCTACAGGTACCAATGGACATAATAACTTGTAAGGTACAGGAGACTAACTTTGCCAGCCAGTCTCTGCTGATACTGAGAATTTAGCTCAAAAGCTAAATAGCCCAAGTCCATCCTTCAGTGGATTCTGATAGTCAGTAGCAGGCTCTAAGAAAATCCTTCATAGCAAGTTATGTTTGGTATTGTGAGGTAACTACAGTGTTACAGGAGCTCTACTTAACCAGAGTAATCCTCACTCCTTTCACAAAGTAAGGGGAGAGGGAGGGAAGATTTTACAGAGACAATCTGCCTCTCACACTGGTGCAGACAAGCCCTAATATATTACCTATCTGGCATTAGGTTAACTCTGGAAGCAATAAAATGCCTGGTATTCTGGAGAAGCATAATCATTCTTGCAGATCTCACTGGTTGAAGTTGAGTCCTGCCAATTTGGTTTTATTCCTTGCATCCACATTTCACTCACTTTTACCATGATCTGTATAGAAGCTGCTGCACTGGATAATGGTTCTCCATCATACACACGACCCCTAAACTGACAACACAAACTACAGAGATCCCATACTAACCTATACAGGCTCAGCTTAACACTCCCGTAAGTTTTAGATAAAGCAAACATTTTCGTAGGTCCCTTCCAGTAAACAATGGCAACATACATCAAAGACATCAAACTCTTGACCAAAGACATCAAACTCTTGATCACATCTCTCCTGAAAGTTTATCTTCATTTCACTTATAAAGAAACCCATGGATAAGCAACTTTTGAAAAGTCATTCAAATGAGGCATAACCCAAAACATAAAATCTAAACACCTCTTTTATTGGGATTACTATACCAATGTTGGCAAATATAAAACGGCTTTAATACTGAGTGCTGCTCAGCAAGCAACAGCAAGTCCTGCACTTTATGAGATGGATAAAATCAAATAACATGATTTTATGCATACCGTTTCCGAGACACATCTAATTTGGCTAATATTTTAAGCATACAAATGTAGAAAATACGATAGAAATAGGGGAAGGATGCAAAGACAAATTGTTCCTAAGTGGCCAAAGAACGTTTGCATGTGAAAAAGGTGAACTGACATGATTTCAGGTCATTTCCCTCCCTCCTTCAATATTAATTTTCTTTTCCTTTTGTATATAAAGCTAGTAAAAGACAATGAAAGGAACTGGTCAGAAAGACTTTTTTTTTTCTTTTAAGATTATTTCTTACCAGAGAAGAAAGAACAGCCCTTGTGATGGGTTTTATTTCAACACCTTCCCCAGCAACTCGTCTCACGCTCTTTGACAGCTGTCAGCAGAGCTCACCTAACATATCTTCATGTCAAAATGCAAGCAAACAAATCCTTATGCAACAGAGGATCATCACACAAATGTACTGTCAGATCCTCATAATATCATTCGTCCAACTGGAGCTACAGAAATGTACCAGTTCAGATCTGATCTCTGACTACGTAGTGCAGAGCCCACCTACTACCTGACACAGCCACGATGAGAACTGGCTTCCCTATGCTGATGCCTGCCAAAATAGCTGAGAGAGTATCGCCTCAGCAGCAGCAGGGAGGCTACTGAGGTTGAATTCATTTAAAGGGTCTGACTTTTTGGTATTCTTAAAACTAAATCAAGTATTACTATGGTTAAATCTCTTCCATGCTCACATCGTATCTTTGTTTACAATTATTTAAACAAAATACCGTGTGAAATTATGCATTATAACTTCCTCATTTTAATACAGAAATAATATACACAAAATTAAGGTATTTTCTTACTTCTAAGTTTATTTAAAAAACTTAAAAAGCATTTTCATTCATCTTTATGTAAGATAGCAATACTACGAAAATTACATCATAGGAACTTATAAACACGTTGCTTTCACAGTTCCAGCAATAAGGTAGGGCATAATATGATTTCAAATTGTTGATTTCTCTTCATTTTACAACAACTTTCACTTCAGTACCTGAAGTCATGTTCCAAGAATATTAAGGTAAAAGTGTGGTTCATTCGCAACCTTCCCTGCCACTTTGACTTCCTACATTTAATTGCAGTTTTGAAAAGTAAAAGGCTAATGTTAAATGTCTTGAAGCGGCCAAACAAAAATTCATTCTCCTTGCATTCAAAACAACACATACCCAACAGAAAATGGAAGCAATCTATTCATCATTAAAAAGTCACTCATATTTGTCTTCTTATGATAATGCAGCCAAATAAGTTATTTTTAGAGCTATATATAGCTATGATAATACAAATAATAAATAACTCCAGCAGTTTAACTGAATACAGAAGGAAGTAAGACTGCTACATTCACAGTCTATCTTTTCATAACAGAAATTATCTTGTATAATTATCAGAGAAATATCTGTATACACTATGCAAGTGGAGCAGGTACAGTATTAAACATAATTTTATTTCCATTTCATGTAAATTCCTCAGAAACATTTTTTTAATTACCCTGCTAAATTAATAACTGCAGGGTTTCCATTCCACAGAAATTGCATTTATATTCAAAAAAGGCTACTATTTCTTATATATTCCACTTTTTGATAGAAAGGTATTTACATATCCTGTTTTGGCATATTATATGCTCTAAAATATTTCAGTGAGCAGGTAGTGGGACAAATGGCAGGCTTTCAAACACAGATTTGTCCATATGAAAGATATGAAATAATCTACTTGTCTGCATGCATGCAAATAAAGTCCATCCAATAGCTTCTTCTATAATAAACATTTTCACTCAAAGTAAAGCTCTCACTTATACATTATTAACAAATATTTAATCCAATAGCAGATCTTGAAGAAAATAAAAATACATTCATGTAAAATGTTCTGAAATAAAGCAAAATAGCTGGGGTGTTTTCCCCTTATATTCAGTGCTGGCCACGCATGTTTACTAGCAGGTGACAAGATCAAATAATTTGCTCATACTCATATAAATCTCTTAGCTGCTCTCTATTTTACGCACCAGTTCCCTTGGATGGAATGCTTCTTCCTGTCGAAAAATCAGAAGGCCGACGGTCCCTCCCATCTTGGTGCTTCGCAGCAAGGACACAACTTCTTCTTGAGTTTTTCCTGTTAAATCAACTCCATTTACCTGTGACAAAGGAAATAGTAGAAATTGGTAAGACTCCAGAACAGGAAAAAAAGTAGAAATTCATACCGAAAAGTCATGTGAATCGTATGCGACAGTATTAAAAATCCCTCAGTGAAGCAATCTGCCTTTTGGTTCAGTATAGCTTCCATTTAACAGAACTAATTAAACATGCATTCTTTATATATAAATACAAACAAGAAGCAAGACAGCATTATTTCCTTCCTTTTTAGGAGGAACACTGTTCTCCAGTATGCTCCAAAGCCAACTAATTCCATCCACCAATATTTTTTCACAAGAATTTCTGCATAAAAATCCTTTGGCAAAATCAATGTGTGATACAAAACTGATCCTGTTTCCATGTGCCTTGGTGTTATACATACCTTCCAAATATATTTTTGCACAACAAATTGTGCCAAAAGGAGAAAATAAATTTTCTTTCCAACCAAAGAACTTTGGAGCAGCTAGTCTTTATTTTGCCTTTGTTCAGCAGTCCAATCCCTTGGCCTCCACGTACCACTTACCAGTAGACAGGTATGGAATACATACAGATAAATTTCCCACTCTGTGAGCTAACTTAAGTAAGGGAGAAGCCAGAGAAAGACAGGGTATTCTCAGGCTTGCCTGTTCAGAAACATTTTGGAAATGTAAGGCAGATCAGCTAATGGTGTTAAGCAAGTGAGCATGGTGCTCAGAAGAAGTCAGCACATGATCTTTTTCCTTTCCCTTGTAAGTGAGCACAGCTCACACAGCTGAGATGCTATAACTGTCATCTTAAATGCTTCTCAGTCCCCTTCTACCCAAGTCATCTGGGTTACCCTGAATTACAGTAATTACAGAGGGCTATCCCTCCAGGTACAATTCAAGCTGACTTTGCCAATTGTGCAGTAAAGTGAAGTTAGGGCACTGAGAGGCAGTTACAGTCTCAGCTGTACCTCCAGTGTCATTTGGCTTAGGGACAGTAATGAAGAGCTGTGGGTGGTAACATCTTATATCACTCCAGCTGGATTTGCAGGAAGATCTCTGCTGTGCGCCTATCTAAGAGAAATTTAATTCCCTTGAGGACATCCTCCCTTCAGGAGGGAAGTGGCCTTGATTCTCTATAGCACCACCCTCCTCTTATATTGTGCCTTTAAGTTAATTCACTAAACCTTTTCAGGGTTTTGTCTTCCATACTTGGCAACATCTTCAGTAATTTCTGGTCTGTCACTCCATGCTGATTTAATGCCTCTTATTAGGTAACAATTACTTTGCTTCAACTTATGCCTAAACAGCATTGTGAGACTATGGCACTAAAGGACATGTACACTCATGTCTTCATAGTATGTCAGGGTCCAGCTCTTAAAGCAGTTATGTCGGTTATGTAAGGAAAATGCACAGCCCTTGATCTGTTACCTAAAAAAAAAAAACAACCCACCACTCATCACTGCCCCCACCCCCCCTACCCCCTCCAGCCTCAGCCTCCCCCCCCAAAAAAAAAAAAACCAAAAGAAAAGAAAAGAAAAAAAGAGGAGGGAAATATCTTCCTATAACATAAACTACTAAGAGCTTTTGGAAGTGAACTAATGCATGGGCTCATGCCAAATCACAAACAACATGTAACACTTCATCACCTCAATTAATCGGTCTCCAGCTTTTAGTCTCCCATCTTGAATAGCTGCACCTCTCGGAAGGATGTTTTTCACATAAATTGGAGCAGAGCCACCAATCGGGACATCTCTTGAAGTAATGCTAAATCCCAAGCCTTCTGTACCTGCATAATAAATGCAGAATATTACTTGTTAAAAAGCACACTTTGTATTATATATTTTCACCCAGCAGAATGTATGTATACCTCAGTGATACAATCCATGAAAATACATATATATGATGCAAGAATTAGTGCATACAAAAAAAGAAAAAAAAGGCCTATATAGGAACGCTATAGCTGAAGCAGAGTCTTGGCACAGGTGGCTCAGCAGGCCCTCCTTGCAACTTTCTGTTCTGATGATTTCCAACTCATTGCCATATTTCCAACTTTCTATTTCAGACAAGCTGAGTGACAAGGAATCAGAACAAAGCATATCTGATACCCTACCACTGCTTTCCCTCTTGTCAATCTGGATCTTGTCAATGATCCCTTCTTCCTCTTTTGTGACTCCTTCAGCAATGTCAGTCAACCGACACTGCTGGCCACGGGGCTTTGTCAGCTCACTTATGGACACCAGCAGGTGACAGACAGAACCAGAGCTCACTGGTCTCATTTCTTCTGCTCCAAGGGACCTCGGGCTGTTTGCTGTCAACAGCTCCCCTACCCCGGGGCTTCACCCTGGCTCTTGCTGGGTTCCACCCCACCTTCTGCCACACAGGCAGGAAGCAGAGCCCGGCTGCCACTTCTGAGGTCCTGCTGTGCACCCGGGTGACTGACTACACTTGGCTAAGACTGACTGAAGCAAAACAGAGATGTTAAGATGACCTGGAAAAATCCAGAGAGGGGGTCCAATCAATACGGCAAATGAGGCTTGCTCATATTTCACAGAAATTATGCCAGTGATTGGTTATTGAAGTGTACCTTAGGACCCCACCAGCTGAGGATTCACAAGCTGAGAGGACAAACGGAAGCCTTTCCTACTATGCAGAACGGTCATTTGTGTTCCGCTCTTTGATGGAATCTGTCCAGTGTTATCAACAACCTTCGAAACTCTACACTGAAACACACACACACATACTGCACATCAAGTCCACTCAGAACACATCCCTGACAGAGTGTCAGCATCTACAACTTCCCTTTGAAACATCTCGGAGGTTGTCAAGACATGTCTGCAGTTCAAGTTCACTAGCTAGGTATATGCATGCCCAACCTACATTTCATCTGACCTCCTAAGACAACCTGCAGGTAGGACTCAGCAATATCAGGTATGGTCCCTAAAAGTTGCACACCACACCCCTTTGCATAAAATCACAGGGACAGACAGAAGCCAAGCTTTTATGCAACAGTCCTCAGCTTTGAGCCCTGGGAAGTTGAACACAACTGGTGTGAACACAACTATATAACCATTTGAGGTTAAAGCCTGAATTAATTTCTGTGTTACTGTTCCCCATGTTCATTTGCTAAGTCTGGATTTTTACTGAGCAGGTTAATATTCACACATGTGAAAAGGATGCAGGAGTCCAATACAGTCAACATTAGTCTACATGCAGATTTCTGGAAACTGCATATTTACATTTGATCAAAATTTAGTACAATGTATTTTATTATCAAGATGGTAATCATGTTAAGAAGTAAGTCGACACAGGTGACAGGGCTGGACCTTTTAAAGTCTTCATCTTGAAAGTACATAAGTCCTCATGTATCCACAGCAAATGCATGCAGCTTGTATCGTTTAGGAAATTTGGATCAATTCCTCTAGGCTAACTACCATGAGACAACCTCCCTTCCTTGCATCTGCAGCATTCACGATAGCTGAAAAACTGACACTTGAATTTGAAAGTCTTCATCCACTTCCAGGCTGATATAAAATTTATCAGTGCTATTACACAGAGATGAAAAAAAATATTAGATCTCATAACATCCATATTTTACTTTGGAGACCTCACAATTTTAATGATGCTTCAAACGTCCATAGAGCTCTTTAACTCCCTGCAACATGAGAAGATGATCTGTATAGGTGTAAGGTTTTTTTTAAGACACATCTCAGCTTTTTATGGAATTTACCTATTTTAAGGATCTGGGTTGAATACTGCTCTTTGAGTATACTTTTGTCTGCTAAAATTTCTAAAGTAATATCAGAACATGACTGCATGCCCAGGACAATATTTCAATATTAATAAGCTTAATCCCCATAGCTTGATTACAGCATCATTACAGATGTCTGGTTCACACACTCCACTTCAAGCCCCCGCAGAAAAAACGGAAGTCGAAATGTTCACATTACAAATGCACACAGCATATAAATTTGGACTGTGGCATTTTCTGCTGTCAAATCTGCAGAAAGCCTTAACCAAAGCCAGCAGATCGCCACAACTCCACACCGAGTCCAGATATTAGCAGAAGAAAATTCTAATCACTTGTTTCTGTGGAAAGAGGGGGCCTCAACTGGGCTACACTTTGCTATGCTGCTCTGTAGAGCTCTGCGTGAGCAGCTTTTGGTTGCCATTCTCCTCTTACTTTTTCACTGCTTCATTTTACTATTTGTGCACTAGGGCTGCCCTTAGCTGGATAATACAGCTTCCTAAACTCCTGTGCTTATTGTATATAAACTAGAAGTTCACAAGACTGGGAAATCAATTGATACATTTGACCAAGGCCAAAAAGAAATCTGACTTCTGTAACTGGATTGATTTAAGCTTGGTTTTTTTCCTTTTTATTTACACAACTGATTTAGTTATCTCAGGCATTTCAGTTGTCCTGTTGATAGAAATGATGTAACATCTTAATATCCCCCTGGTGCTAAAATGTTTTCAGTATTAGGGTGTAAAACTGCATCACAATAATGAGGGAACTGTGCAAACATACCGTAGGCTCCTCTGATATCTCTGATTTATACTAACAATATGGAAGAAACTGGACACACATACAGGCAGAACCAGAGCAAGAATAGAAAATAGAAGGCATTTCCATCTTTTTGAAAACACGGGAGTCATCCAACTCAAAGCTGGGAGCTTTACTTTGCAAGGTCTAGATTATTTGAGCTATGTACAACTTAATCTCTTATAGATTTTAAAAAGAAAGAGGATAGAAAACGTCTCCCTCTATAGCTGTCATCTCTGACAACAATCAAATTACACTGAGTGATAATAACATTTAAAAATTACCCACTAATTTGTGTAATTTAAATTCTTAGGCTTCTATGATAAATCAGCATCTCCCTCGACAAGTTAGAGCTTCCCTTTTCTCTTGAATGTGATGCTGAACACGCCTTCTAAGGTTGCATTACCTTCAAGAGCTCAGCCAGCTCTGAGCTAAAGAGAGTAGTTTTAGGTGAATAGAAAGGGCAGTTACAATAGTAAAAGAACTACGTTGTACAGAAGAGGGACAGATATGATGCTTCAGTTGCTCTTTTGGAGGAAACTGGTTCTAGCAGCATTAAGATTGGAGGGGGGCAAAATCTTTCATGGAAATTAATTAAATACATATTCAAAATGAACATCATAATCTTATTTGGAATCAGCCTGATCATAAACTGATGAGATGCTAAAAAAATAGTAAGTCTTACTAGATGTGGCTAGGTTTTCTGTTATCTCCCAGTGAAGAAGTGTTTAATTTCTCACTAATGCTAGGGTTATCTTCTCGATTGTGGGAAGAGTGTCTGGCATAACGTTTCTGTCTTTCTAAGGCTGTTCTCCATGAAAAATTTTGTGCTCCTCATCCAGCACCAACTGCAGATCTAAATTCTCAGCAGTACAATGTGCTGCTGAGTAAAAATGCTGCCAGAACATGGAGACAAAAAGCAAGCATCACCTCTGCACTGCCTCCAGTACTTTCATACCACTCTCAAAAGGACGTTAGTTCAGAGACCCCAATAAGGAACATTTGCAGGACCTACACTGTCAACTTCTTATGATACTTGTCCTACAGTTACTTTCCCTTTCAGGACTGCAAACAGAGCTAGCCATAAATCATGCCCTTCTTTCTCCTCTAATTTAAGAAAATGCAGACGAGTTCTCAGGTACTTCAGTACAGATCTCCCTACATTTTAAAAAAAAAGAAAAACTCACTTCTAAAACAATGGAAAATGTTTGATAACCAGACAAGTGGGCACCACATTTGTTAGTACTTATGCAAGAGAAACAGAACATTTCAGAACAACTTAAATATGGAAAATCCATGTGGGTGAATGGTCCTCAGATGGAATAAAGGGTTGTTAAGGAGAAGTGCAGATTTTTCATGAAAGATAAAGAACACACTCTCCCTTTTCTGAAACAATAAGGGAGGCTGGTTACACATATGAACAGTTTGTGACAAAAAGTCACAAAAATTACAAAAGTAAAGCATCTCCACTTAAGGGAAGTATTAGATTATAAAATGATCCAGAATAAAGAGCGAGATAACATTACGATGAAACTACGCAGAAGGGCCAAACACTCTCTGACAATAATCAGCGCAGAGACTCTCCTTCCAAGCATTCCGAGTTCCTGCTTTTTCACAGTAGACTCTTTCTCGAGAACCACATACAGATGGATGATTGCTGAAATAAGTATCCTACGGTTTTATGTTAAGAAACAGGTTTTGTTAAGGACCGGACCTCATGTAAGAGGTGAACAGCGCAAATACGCTCTCCTCATTGTCAGAAGCTTCACTAAACTAACCAGTGCCATTTTAGATACTTCCTGAAAAGTTATTTTACTGCTCCCAGTTTAAGCCCCGTATTTTCAGAATTTGTGTATGCGTAGTCAGGGTAACTGCACGTGCAAATGACTGCTTAGAAGGCTGACTGCTCAGCTGCCTATAAAATTCCTGCAGCCACATGCACAATCAAGACAAGTTAACTGCATGCCCATTTTTGTGTCGTTGAATGATTTGGAGCAACTTTTTTTTACCCAAGCAAAGCTCAGAACTCTCAAGAAAATCTTTGATCTCTTTGATTTTCTTTGATAAAGAAAATCTTTAATAGAAACATTCTTCCCTTTTTGCTACAGCCTGCTAATAGAGAGTGATCAGAAGTGTTTTTAAAAAATGGAAAGATTAAACTTGATGTAGTTTGTGTTTCTTCAGTGAGTAATAATGCCCAAAATTATTTGCTTCACTTTGGAATCTCATTTCTCAAGGTCACTTAAGTAATTTAGCAATCTACATGCTTAATTTCAAAAGTGACAAACACTCATAACTGCATCTGAAGAGGAATTCTAAAATCCGTGTAAGAGAACATATCATTTCAAAATAAATTTTAAATAAAAATTTAAAATGTCAGTTCAAAGTCTGGCTCAAGAAACTGTGTGGGAAAACAGAAGAGTATGATGAAAAATGTATGTAAATCTGTACACTTCAGATACATGATGCAGGATATCTTACAGACAAGTTCAGGGTCCTGCCTTGTGCACTCTGCTACATAAACTCAAGTAAAACAAGTAATCGTCCACATATGTGCTTTACTCCACAGCAAATATGATGCCATATTAAATTAGCATACTCTCAAACTACCCATGGCAACTTATTTGTGTCTCTAATGACTTCTTGCAAAAAGGACCTTGGGTGCGGCAGGGCTGAGCGTCACCATACCATAACAGAGTGCCCAGTCATCTGGTGGGACTTGCAGTGTTTAAGCTCAGCTCTGCATATAAGACGTAGCTTTATTAACCACAGAAGGGCCAGCAAAATAAATAGGAATCCAACAAGAAACTTCGAAGAGCAAGGAGTCTCATAATCTTTCTCAAATCTACAATTTAACCATTTTTCTCCATTGTACTGCATGAAGGTTCCTCCTTCCTCTCAGGACTCACCATCTCCTAGGACACGGCTGCTATGCCCTTTCTGTGATGGACCTGGTGATTCCTACCTCTTTCCACTGTAAGGCATCGTGCAGTTGTGTCACTCATTTCTTTCTCTTGAAGCTATACTATTTTGCAAGACAGAAACAGTCTTTGGGCCAAAAAGGAAGAGATGATCACAACTCCCATGGCTGGTAGTTAAGTTGCGCTCTGGAAGCAGCAAGAGGTGGACTGAAGTCCTGATGCACTGAATACTTCAGACAAAAAATAGCAAAATATTTGGTGGAACTAGGACCAACTTAAAAAAAAAGAGTTCAGTTTTGACATTTTACCACAAGAATTATATATTTAATTTTGCTAGACAAGTATGTAGTTATAGATAGAAATGATTCGATGCAATGAGTATTATACTTAAGGGCGGCAATCAAATAAAGTGAAGCTAATTTAAAGACCAAGTACTTCAGGCCTGTCTTAGTACAGTGATGTCAAAACCAGTATTATATGAATATATAAATACAATGTCCACCTGAAAAGCAGCCTTTTGACTGCTTCATTGAGTATCAGGCTAAATGCTGTGAGTTACTCAGCGCTCACAGACTAAGCCTTAGAATAATTTGTTATATCATTGGTTATTTATTATTTATAAGTGCCGGCCTAAATTTCCCTGAATTGCATTGGCTTGAACCCTTGCAGTCAAAGAAAAAACACTCTGGAATTCCCCTGGTGTATATGAGGTCAAAATTTGTCCTAACACTCTGGGTGTTATACCAGTGGTCTTATTTTCTCTATATATTAGTTGTAAAGAACTATTTTTATTTATTTATACTTACGGTGTATCAGCTTACACCAAAATATATATAAACACAGGCTCACTGTCATCCCTTAGTACTATCTTAATTTGTGTGAGCTATTAAGCTAGACTGTTATACAGCCTTAATGGCATTAGAATATCAGCAATAACCCCTACATCTATATGCTAAAAGTTCAGGCCCTGACCTTTAAGGAAAGATAAACAGATATCCATTTTCATTTAGAAAAGCCAACAAACATTCTGCATTGACTGAAACATATGACTGACCTTCTCTGCTGACTTTATTAAACAGCTAAATCCTATGAAAGTTCAGGTTATTTTAAAATGCCAAAACAGCAATAAATATTAAGAAATCATAATTACAGAAGCACATACTGTAGGGTTATCTTGCCATGTCATTTTATATAATAAAGCTCATGCAATATATAGAAGCACAGATGTAATAAAGAAGGTCTGTCTGTATTGATAAAGAGTCAATTCTCAGACACTACATCATTAACCAGAATGCACAGGTTAAATCAAAAGTGAATTTCAAGATGAAGCCTTACATGCACCCCATAAGGAGTTTTTAATCTAATGATGGTAATTGGTGAAATCATTGTTGTCTGTTAGCTACAATGCACATTTGCTAAATATCTATAAAGCCTGTATTATTACAACAATCTTCATTAGAAATAATCAAAGACAATCAACATTCCTATTGCACTCATGTTTATAACAAACTACTCGGGGGCATCTTTAAGTGTTTTGTTTAATTTGTTGCTCCACATGTATGTTCTCAGAGTGATCAAATGAAAGCCAAAATGGGAGGACACGCCTCTTTTCACAGTGGATATTAACAAATGAAAGACAGCAATGATAAAAAAGTATCCTTCCTTATGCATTTTTTTAATATCGTTGTGCATGAAATACAGTACACTAAATAGTTTCTGTCTGTCTATAATCTGAGCTGATGCCATTTCTGCATAAGTAGTATTCTCGCATAAGCAAACTGTTAGAAAGAATTATCCTTTCTAAACCTCTGAAATACATTCTAGATATGGATTTCAAAGTTTATACTAGCATAATAGTCACCAAACTTCTCTGGTGTGAACTGCATGTTAAAGTATCTTACAGATCATTTTCCATCAACTGGTAGCATGTATCTTCATCCAAAACCATCTAATATATTGATGCCAGCAAGGCTAAATTACATTATAGAAGTGGGGTGAGTATTTATGAAACACTATGCAGTGCAAGAGGACCAAAACATAGCCTCACATCACAGTCAAAGAATCAAAATTATATTTTTGTATCTTATGAGCAGCTGTAATGGCACATTCATTTCATGCAAAGATATTGTGTTCCCATATTCTATATTCATTTGTTGATGCTACTAAATTATATGAAATGGGTACTTCCACTCCTGGCTGAGAAGTCTTTTATGTAATGTTTGAGAGAGATTTCTACAGGCTTCCAGAGACACAAAAAAATAGGTAGAAATCACTGTAGTGACTGAGAGCATATTTGCAAGCAGAGTGATTCCTTACTCAGCCAAAAACAATAAGTTTTTCCACACTCGCTGATCTGAGCTGATGGCCTAAAGAATTTATTGAAGAAGTATCAACAACAGAAGCAAACTGTCAACTCAACCTTATGTCATCCAAGCTTGTAGAGCTTAAAATTCAGCAACCAGAAAGAAGCAATCTGGTGGTTCATGTGAAGTTCATATAAAGGAAAGCATAATAATAATGTGACAAGTAGCCTGGTACCTGTGAAACTGTAAAATCTCTACCATTCAACGCATTGTCTTCAATACCTTTTGATAAAAAGATGAATTAATAAAAATTATTAACTCGTAAGCACATACAGTACTCTAAGGGGAACGTGCTTTGAGTTTACAGAGAATACTGTCACATAGGTAAACATTTTGCCGTGTAATGTAAACACTATTCTTGCTCCTAGGGATCAAATTATATCACAAAATGGTGGGGATTGGAAGGGACCTCTGGAGATACCTAACCTTAAACGCACTCATTTTAATACCATAAAGTTTACAGCATGTATAATCTTTTTTAAAAATCATTTCCCAAGAGGCAAGAAATACTTGCATCTAAATGTCATTTTATTATACTTCAAACTATCTTAAAAGCACCTAGATAGTAACTAAAGAAAAATACCAGATTTTCTCACTAAGGACTTTCAACACATCATACAAATTCCATGGATGTACCAGTACATCTAATGTGCACATATAACACAGGTGTTGAGATCAGCATGCACTGCTTTCTCCTCTGCCTTTAAATAGTCTCTCACCCCCATTCAAACACATTAGAACAAGGCCTAAGATAGGAAATATCTCATTACATCTCAACCGTTCGAACAAAGACTCTTCACATCCCAGTGGAATAAAAAAGCTTTAGCTGGAAATGAGAAAGTCCAATTTACCAACTGGATCCACCACACAAAATCTAGCAGCAAAACCACAGTTATTCAATTTAAAGTCATGATACCTGTAAAGTACAGAATATGGGCCATTTTTGCTTATTTACTTTTATTAGTTAAATAGTTAACCACTCCCTGGGTCTTGGCCAACAGAATTCGTAGCACTTCCTGCACTTCAGCTTAGTTGAGAGACACAAAACAGTGTTAAAGCACTCTTCAAAACAGCCTTTTGCAAACACACTGCACAACACGAATGCACAGCTGAACTCCTGGGAGTACTGTCATGGAGAACTCAGCCACTTGGCTTCGAAGTCAATCCATCACTTCCCCTGTGCTTGTGCAAGCTGTCCTGCCCAATACAACGGTGCATGACACACACATACCTCATGCTATATGAGGAGTGCGCTACTGCCTTACCTTTTCTCAGTTGTATACTGAGCCTCTTCCCTATCTTTTTGGTGTTATACCCACTGTTTGCAGTGGAGGTGAGAACTTTCTGAGGTGATGGTACCAGGCCGGAGGGTGGTTTCCCTGATGAATTCACACTATGAGGTAGCTGTGAGTAGGAGTCCGTTTGATCAGACTGGTTACTTGCTCGAGACATTCTTTGTAACGTGTGAAGTCCAGAATTGTTAATACTTTTGCTGTCAGCATACTGGGAATCGGGGCTGAACCGGCTGGAGTAGTACGTGTTCTTCTCACTTTGGGACAACTGTTCATACTGCTCTTTATTTGCCGCAGGGACCACATGGAACCAAATGAACGGCGTACGCATGGCTTGGCGAAACATATGTTGTGCTCTAGGTTTCAAAATGAACAGAAAATTAGCAAATTAGGACTGGCAGACTACAAGACATTATAAGCATAATTAGTGATGTTAATTAAGCAACACGAGCTGACAGACACATCGCACTCAAGCATAAACCATAAAACTTGAATCTGTTCACTAGTCTACTTGGTCTGTTTTTTGCTAAGGTTTATTGCCTACGGGTAACACAATGGTTAAATAAGCTTAACAACTAATGTACCAAATGCTGGACTCTGAAAAGCAAATATCATAACCACAGTCTTGAAATGCAGAGAGTTCTATGGAAGAACTGCAGTGTCCTTTTGTTTTGAACCTTTATAATTGCTTCTTCAGATACAGTAATCACAGTGACAACAGAATTATTAGAATGAAAATTACACTTTATACAAAGACCATGTATTTCCATAATTTGTTGAGAGTATACGCAGTCTCACAATAAGTCTAGTTTACACTCTGCTTTTTCTAAGTTAGTAGTATTTCAGAACACATTAAGAAATAGAAAAAAAATGCTTATTCCTGCACAGACAGACATCGGGCTCTAGGTCATGATCCAAAGCACGCGAAGACAACAAGTCTTTTCACAGACTTCAGAAATTGTGATTCAGGACCACGGAACAAACAGAGACAATCTACTTTCAACCATATGGTACAGGGTCGAGTTCCAATCCAAGTTAGAGTCAGAAATAAAAAACACATTTCAAATGTAAATTAAGTATTTCGCCCTCAACATCCTAGGGTTTTCAGAACAATATTATCATCATTGAAATCATTCATTTTCTGCATACCTCTTTTCTGCTTTCTCTTTCAATTATCTGTGTGTGAACTACAACCTCATTTCACTTTTAAAAGTCTGTCTGATTCACCATTTTGGGATTCTACCAAGACGTGGCACTTCAGGGCATGGTTTAGGAGACACGGTAGAGTTGGGTTGACGTTTGGACTTAATGATCCTAGAGGTCTTTTCCAACCTTAATGATTCTATAAGTCCAGGCTTCCACTGAGCAAATACTTATGATCTCTCAAACTTCTCCAGGAAGTTTCTGCATATTAGGACCGTTAGTTCTCACACATACAAAACCACAGATATTTTTAAAATGTTGAAAATAAAGTCTCCATGGTGTCCACATATATTGAACATGATGCATTGCAAGCAGAAGAGCAAAAAACGGGAATTTCATGACAAGCAGTTTACCACTGCAAAAAGAAAAAAATCCATAATGTGCAAAAACAATCAAATGAGAAGTGCATCTACTCTAATGAAAATAATCATCGTGAATTTTTTGCAGTTTGGCTAATTAAAAACCACTAACGTCCCTTGGTGTATCTATTCTTTATTAGAAAGGCAAGCTTAGACAATTTTTTCTTAAATACTTCATTTCGTTAAATTATTGCAAGGTGCAGTGTTAAAGATTAAATAATGCTATGTAACATGCTGTAAGTATACTTACTGTTCAAATCTCCTATTCCGAAGGTCTCCATCATTAATCCTGACAATACAATCATTCTCACGAAAAAGGTTTTCTTGTTCAGCTTTTCCACCTTTCTCCAGTCGCTTTACCAGCAGCCCCAGGGTCCTGGAACATTAAGATTACAAATGGTTACTGTTCTAACAATTTGCAACATAGAAAATCCTACTGATTTAATATTTTATCATAATCACTATAGAAACTAAACTTTAAACCACCTTTACCTTGAAGTAGAATATCATGTTTTCAAATAATTTATAAGCATTACCTGAATTATTATCCCTTATCCATGAAACAAAGACCCTAGGTGAATCAAGCACATCATTTAAAAGTAAGAACGAACAGGCAGTGTGATGATAGCACGTCCATTCTTGCAAAAGACCAAGATTTCTGAGCAGTAAAAGCACCAAGAAGCACTACGCATCTGAGAGCTGGTATCTTTTATGCTAGTTAACTGAAGTTGAACAGGTTCAACTTAAAATCTGAATTTCTGAATTAGCAGAGAATACCACATCCATCACTACTGCTTCTGTGCAAGTGAAACGTGGGTCATGTCATATAATAAGCAGCCTATAATGAAAGGATGGATAGAGGGTTCAGGAACTTCATGCAAAACAAATGCTTTTCTTTTTAAGCCTTAACTTTTTTTACTAAACAGCAAAGAGGAAATTAAAAACTTAAATGCCATTTTTAACTCAGCACATGATCTTAAATTACTTGGTTCAGTAATGACTGAAGACAATGATCATTTGATAATCTCTGTACAATGAGTTGGTCACCTCTGTCTAGTGCTTACCCACAGTGTCACCTTAAGGACATTATTAGAGAGAAAAGGTAGACAAATATTTAATCTTGAAATTATGAAATGGATCCTGAAGTGTGGATTTCTGAGGTACTGGTAGGACAGTGTGAAAAGTCAATGATGTTTCTATACCTGAACTCTAGGTTTGAAGAAGGATCAATCTTCAGGCTTATTCTTGCATCAACACTGATGTTTTTAAAGAAGATCAGCTTTACTTTGAAATCCCACAAGATGTATCAGTGGGTCAAATTCACATCATCCAAGTCAACAGCATTACTTTTTCAGAAGTCCTTTCAAAGCACGGTGTGGAAAGTACTTGGTTGTGTGGCAGGGATTGCAAGACCACATATGTCTTTTAACCCAAAACTTTCAGTGATCATAGCACTTCAGTTCACACATACCTCAAATAAATGAGCAGTCAGTGATGCTTAAAAGGACTCCTCATGCGCTCAGAAGTTATGTATGCACTTGAGCACTTCATCAAATGGGTCAGAAAAGCAAAATTAACTTATTTCTTCCACTTTAAATTCTTCATTTACCAATTTATCATAAACATATGCAAATAAGGCATTTATTGTACAGAACAGTCATATGTTTTCCCCTACAAGGCAGATGAAGGAGTAAGGGAAACAATCCTAGTAGTATTTCCATTTTGGAACCACCTAGAGACATTAAGATATGATGTTGAAAGGATCTATACATGTAAACAGACTGTGAGGAGAAAAACAACATAAAGCATTGTGACAACACAAACCATCAAATGAAGTTTGAGTCAGACATTAAAATTTAAGTGACATTATTCTGTTTCAAACTGATAGTGTATTTTGCAAATACCTAACATACTGCACCTTCGACCTGCCCAGGGTTCCCATCGGAGGCAAACCTTCTCCACCCTCTCTTGGTTCCCGATGGACCACTTGAGCGCAGCCACTGATTCTAACTGTGATTGGGCTTGACTTTAGCTCAGCTGCATCTCTTTGCAATAACACTGGTGAGTACAAGGACCAGAAAGGTTCTATAAAGCTGAAGTATCATTTCTCTAGAATACATGCATTTCAGAGGGGAAGAAAAAAAAACCCAAAACAAAAACACCCAAACTTGAAAACACAGCCAGTAATAGTGTGTATCTAGTTCTACCCCTCCCCATTCCAAGTAGATATACTTTGGGTTTGGAAAATTCCACCTTTTGTAGATTCCCTCTAACAACCCACCATCTCCCATTAAAAAGAAAATAAAAAAAGGCAAAACCAATTATCCCAAATTTCCCAAAGCAGAAACAATTCTTCCATGATTTTTTTTTCTGACCATCAAGGTAATGAAACACCTTGCATTATCTAGATTTTTAGGTGGATTTCTGTTTGCCTTTCTCACAATCCTCTAATAGTTTGCATGACAAAAAATTCTAAAAGTCCACAGAGGTCACACACTAACTTAATGACCATATTGTACTCTGTTCGTTGTACTAAACTTTGCTGATAATTGTGAAGGTACGTTGTCACAGGAAGTAAAACAAAACAAATTTTTAAAATACTGATTCAACCCCTTTTTCCTTCTGTTCACTAAAACAAGCTTTGAACACAGTCTCAATTGTTAAAACTGATAATTATAAAAAATAAATTTTTACAGATTGTTTTATAGCTGCAGAAAGCACTAAAATAACACTTATGAATGTAAATGATAAAAAGGAAAAAACTTGTATGCCTTCACTATATTATTTTTTTCAGAATTATAGTTTTGATACATACAAAACTGAAGGTTAGAAAACAAGTTTGTGACTTTTTCACTTGTGATGTGTTGAACTTCTCTGAGCCGACAATGTCTTTGAACCCCAAAGTGACGTTACTGAAGAGGATATTGCTAGATGGGGAAGAGATAAGTAAGCAAATATAAAATTGGGAATGCTACATTTAAGAGAAAACCACCAAAACATATGAGGGGGAGAGGAAAGAATTGAGTCTACCCTTCCTTTTCTTTCACTTCATGCCCAACAGCACTTTGATGCAGGTGTGTTCCTCTGCAATGCCCAAAGACAATTCAGGATTTGGTTGCGCATGCAATGCATGCACGAGAGCATACACGGTAACTGCAACAGGTGGTTTTTTTATAGGGTTAAATATACAAATGTCAAATTATCTACATGCTGAAAATCAAAACATTCTGCACAAAGTATACCACTCCAAGTTAATACTATGATAATACACTATACAAAAGAATGATTATTTTACCCCGATGTCTCCACATACTTATGATTACAAAGTAATGGGTCCATCGATGGTTTTCCATAGCATTTTGCTTGAAACACTGCTTTCTACTGTTTTAGATTCTGAAGTTATTCTAAATTATTAACGCAACATGCATCTTTATGCATGGTTTATAATTTCTTAAATTTACTTCACCTAAGGTGTCAAATCTAGTAAAAATACTACTAATCCTAACCAACAGTAAAATTACATAACAAGTAAATAAACTACCAGTCAAAATTGCAAATATTCTCATTAAACAAAGTCTACAAGTTCTACTAATGCAAGATTGTTCATCTAAGACACAACATACGGTGCTCATGAGGACTTTGGTTTTTAGTAAACATTACAGCTAGGTTAACCAAGGCATATAAAGCTAAAGTCACTGAGAACAGATTCACAGCTGGATGAACAGCCTCAGACAAATCTGAAACCTGAATCCTCACAGTGCCTTTTAATTTATTTAATTTTTTTACATAAACACATGGGGCAAAAGATCGCTTTAGACACAGTTCCAGAAACAATTTCCTGAGTGTGGTTCTGCATAGCAGAGTAAACTCTCCTAGAACTTGCAGAAAATACATGTTCCTGAAAATGCTAGTAACAAAAGCTGATCAATTTCCTACAGTATTTCTTCAGTATATTACAGTTAGATGTAAGAATATGACTCTAGAAAAAGGCATTATAGGAATTCATGTTTGTTGTTGCAGTACCTGGAGATAAACAGAGTAGACCTGATATTGAAAATATGCAATAACCTAAAAACTAAATGGATTTTTTCCCCTGCCGTATGCCACCACCATTAATCCTGATAAGTGGAGATGTAGCTCTGCTACAGTTTCAATGTTTCCTACATTAGCAAAACACAAATTTTGAAAGTCTGCAAACTAATCTAGTATAAAATACAAATGTCAGTATATATACACTTGTTTAAACACAACCATGTAGCATACAAATATATAGGCGCATTTGAACTTGCTCAATCTTGCCCAGTTAAAGTCAACACATTTTCTAACATCAGTTCTTCCATTATAAACATTTTAAACTACAACTTCTTCAAGAATGTGATTAACTGTTGTGTGAACCTCTTCAAAACACTGTGCAAGTCTACAGCCCTGTTGAAACCATAATTATAAATGGAAGTTTGGTACCTGCACTGTTTTAGTCTAACGTTAGCTGACATGGGGACAGAAGGGAAACAGCATTCAAGCGCAGAGCTCAATCCTTGTATTTGTTTTAAATACCTAATTGGGAATGTAAACAACTTAGATTATATTACCATTTGCACCACTGTATTTCAAAAAGGTTCATTACTCTAATGATACAATTAAAATAAACTCAGCTACATGTGTTAACATTTCAGTTCTCAGTATAAATTACAACCAATGATAAAACTAGAAATAAGCAGCGAATGTTTTATTGACATCTAAATTGCCTGAGTTAGTCTGAGTAGTCCTCTGAAATGGTGAACTCCCCACATGCCATCCAGCTGTATGGAAATGATGGCAATTTGTCTTAATAAAAACTGGCAGTGTAGATACTATGAGAGTAATAAAAATATTACATTGAGCAGCTAGAATATGATTCGGCCGTCACCGCCCATTGTACATACACGCTGAAGTTATTTACCTATTACCTGCAAGCTAACTGTAATATAATCAAATCAGACAGAACAGAATATAACCAATTTGGATGTTTATGTAAAGTCACTAACATGAAAAGGCTAAAACTAGATTAAGGGGCAAGAATAAGGATTGATTGAAAAACTGATGGGTAGTGGTTTCATACAATGAAAGATCTCTGAGAAGTTCTACAGGAACATAAACACGGTATAAATTTCCTGAGATTCAGAGGTCAGCGTAGGCAAATCAGCTTGCGTGAGTTAAATTATCGTGGCTGATCAATGCTAAATTGGACATAAACTCCTTTGCTGTCATTGACGTCACAGCACTACTGTGGAGGCATTAAAACAACTTTATCAGCTTTCACGCCTGAAGTCCGGAACCAATTTCCAATCTTTGGTAACTACTCCTCAGCTTTTTAGCTTGAATAATACTTCAGATTAAGTTTATGTAACTTTTTAAAGGCTGAGAACAGACAGAGAAAGCCTTGAATTCAGCTAAAAGAGTGAGGGAATCGTACATTCACACCACAGGGAATCTTTTCCCAATGCATATGTTTTTGAAAACCATGGCTACCTTTGAGACTTAAAAAGCTGGCAGTGCAGGAGAGGAATAAATGGAGGTGCAGATAACACATAGCTCCTAGATGATCAAACAGAATACGATCATTAGAGAGGCACCTTGAAGAGGATATTAAGGACTCTCAGCATAGACAATGGCCATTAGATATTACTTTTAGTTTTCTTTGTATCTGGAGTAAAAGACTAAAACTTTTACAGTGAAATATTAAGTGATTTATGAACTCTGGAAAATGAAGGGCACTTACACCAAAAGCAAAAAAAAAAAAAAAATCAAAGAAATACAGAACAAAAAATTAGAAACAATTTTCTAGTATGGGGACTGTGTACACATCAACGCCTACCGTCACTTGAGGTTTTCAAATTTTTTAAGAAAATATGTTGAATTTGTCATTTAAACTAACAAAAAGAAATAAAATTCAATTGCTTTTTCCCCCACATTCTTCCAAGATTTCCTTAATAGTTTTAAGACATTTAGGATATGTAACATAAAACAACAGATTAAATATTTTTAGTTGCCAGGTTTTAGCCACATGGTTTATCATGGATTTTGTGGTATGCTTCAATAGAAGAAACAGCTGGCAGAGCCCTACATATTGGTCAGCATCAAAGTAACGTCTCTGATACTTATTAATGGATTTTCTTTATAGGGTTTTCAGATTAATATCCAAGTCCTTTTCTGTTCTACTAAGTAGACTTCACAGTAGTCTTGGGACTATGGGACTATAACTTCCATATCATTATTCACAGCGATTTCTGCTGTTAACTCATATATTCCTTGTGTCATTTGAATCTCCTTCCAAAGACAGACATGGCAGGATTTCCGAAGAGCAGCTAGGGTAGAGAGCTTGAGAAGATTTCGAAAACTCTTATAAGAGACCATATAACAGTAAATTATGCTATAATTACTATTAAGCTTGCAGAGGAGAACTCGATGCAGCCCCATTTATGCATCAACAAAAAGTCCCCCATCAGCCAGGATAGCTCAAATGCTATTCTAAAGGGACTGAGTGGTTGCTCACCTCTCTGAGCACCTAATAAGAAGCAGCGATTGGTGCTAATGGCAATTTTGCACAGATTCAGAATTTTCTTTCCTTTTATGCTTTCCTCTCATTCATTTCCTCTTTGCACTACTCCTACCTAAACACTTTCCTTTTCACTTTCTATTCCGTCCTTCTTTCTGCATTCATTTTCAGGTGTCGTATTCTGTTTAGCACTACATTTATGCCATTGCAAAAATGTGTAAGCAGGTTTTGCAAACAAAACTTTTATCTTGAGAAATTTCAGAACCATAAGGTGATGAATAGGTATACCCCTCCCCTTTTGATAAGGTGAACAAACTCTGTTATGCAAAGCACATGATCAAAAAGGCCAATAAAGGGCTGATAAACTCTAGCGGTAAAACAGAAGGATAATAAGGAAACGTATCCATAGAAGAAACTTTGACCATGTCTGTACTCCATTTTACTAGGAACAGAAATAATTAGTAGCATCTATATAGATGAATCAGAGATCTTCACTGATTTTGTTCAAGATCAAAAGCCAATATTGAAGACAGATTCTTACTCCAAACCCAAACCCTCAAAAGACCATGAGAAGTCAAATATTTCCTCAATATAAATAAAGCAGATAGCTATGGCATGTGATTTTTAGAGGTTTGGGATTTTTGCTTTGAGGGAGGCGAGGATTTTTTCATGGGAGAAGGCCCCTGCTTATTGCATAGGGGAAAATGGGAGAATTGCATTAGTATGTTTTTACACTTTTCCACTTTCTAAAATTATTGATTTAATAAACACTGCCTATTGTGTAACTTTCAAAAGCAAAAGAAAGGAACTGGAAGAAAAATAATTGAAAACACAGCATAACTGGAACCGAACACCATGCAAATATAAAACAATGGTGGGCCGATGGACTAAGCTATATGATATATCAGATCTTCTCCTTCCGGACATCCCTCAAAGTCTTTACTGAATCCCGTGTTTGGTTTTGTATATTTAGGTTTCTGCTGAGCAGATCCCCCTGCTCAAGTTAGTTCGTTCAGTGTAGCATGGAGGATTATGCTTTGCGGCCAGAGGAGGAACAAAGAGCAGCCATGTGCTAGAGTGAGAAACAAGTAGGCAGAAGAGGATCCCTGCCAAGCATCTGCTCTCCCTCTGAGTCTAGCAAAAGGAGAACCAAATGTATCTTATCCGCTCAAAAGTGCTGGGGGACCAGAAGAAAAAAAAGAAAACCACACCCCACCAAAATAAACCCCACCAACTGATCCAAAACCGAAGCTGAGTGCACTCCTTTCCCTGCCCACAGTGAGCTGCAGGCAGCTGGAGAAAATGTCTTTGTCCTCACTGAAAGCAGGTAGAGGCGTTGGCACAGCTGACAGTAAAGCCGCAGTACAACATGAGGGCTTATAATCAACACCAAGCAATCAGCTCTACTTTTCTTCCACTACAACACACAGAGGATGGGAGAAATGTTTTGGAAATATCCATGGTCCTCTCCAACTCCGCTCCTCCACACTACCAAGACATGGACCCAAGTATTTCCCCTCTCCAGCAGATTACTTTTGGGGGGCTCAGAAGAACTTGGACAGCAATTACACATTCCATCCGTTTTTCAGTGAGGGGAATTTTAGTACTATGAGGAAGTAGTACACAAATTTTAACATAAAAATTATTTCCCTTGTAACAGAATTTGATATTCAAGTATGTCTTGATTCTAAACATCTATATTCACGATTGGCTTTCCTGTAATAAAACTTTATCTTATGATCCCAAACTCAGGACAAAAAAAAAAAAAAGAGTTAAAAGTCCTTCATAGCTCTTGACATAGCCAGCATCCTTAAAAAAGGTGAGATATTTTATTTCTGTGTTTACGGCTTTTTCATTTTGCATGCTATCATTATGTATAAGCAGTTTAAGCTTTGCCTTAGACTTGACAACCACATTAACAGCCTGGAAGTCAATTTTACTTGAGTTAAAATTCTTATTCAGAATGTCAAAACATATATTTCTAACATCAATTTTATTAAACAAGTACTTAGTAGGCAGCCAACATTCTTAAACCGGTCTTTCTCTTGGCCTCTCACTGTCTAAATCCCAGATAACTGTGTGAACATTTCAGCCATTTCCAACTTTAGGGGATTTACTTGTGAGCTTATGTTTGAAGTACCATTCATTCATGCCCCTTCTATCCTCACACTGAATTTACTAAATTTCAGATCATGAATAGAAGAATTTACGATATTATGGAAGTTTGTTCTTAATACTTGTAGTCCTCAGAAAAAGTAGCCTTAAATTCAAAACAGTTACATTTTCTCATAATACAGTCAGTATGGCAATGAAAGCATTGGGTTTAAAGTAACAACTGCAAATAAAGCTCTTATGCTGTGTTTAAAGTCTTGTGAAGGTAGTTGGTATAGAAGGAAAAACACATTATCTCTGAAAATAGGTTTGTATGAATTTTCAAGAGAGATATATATAGCAAGTTAGTTTTGCTCTTAATTACTAAACTGAAATGGCTACTGTGGTGACAGACATGTGAGAACATAATACCCATTCATTTGTAATCAACGATTACTTTTTAAAAAATGTATTTGTTCCTATTTTCCTTGAAGATGGAAAATACAGGGTATACTTAGAACATGCATTACCAAAATAAAATTTGCTTATATCGCTGAAGAATTATCTTTTTTTTCAACATACTTAAAAGCTTCAAATCCACCACTAATTACTACAAAAGTTAAGCTATTTTTCCTCAGACTATGTTAATGAACCTAAATGCTAAAACTCTGTTTTAGCAAAGTAAGCATTAGAGATGATGCATCTGTTTGCTAATAAAATCTCCCAACTGATATCTTTAATGTCAATTACTTTCTTTACTTTTTTTTTTTTTTTAATCATTCCAACTTCAGGAGTTCCAGCTTGTCATAACTAAAACAGGTTCACCTTCCCCAAAACCAGAATGTTTCAATGGGTTTTGCTACTTCATTTTAACCCCAACAGATGGGAGAACCCTAAATATCGGAAGTGTGATGACTATTTACTCTTCCACTCTTATCAAATGTAGGCGTAGGACACCTCTGGTTTAGACTCCTGCTGTAATTTGGGAACTTGTGGCTTTAAACAGTCCGCAAGGAAATGTTGCATAAACGTCCACCTGAATTAAAGCAGCAGATTATAATTTTTAAGAGTCCAAAAGGAAACATCCTTATCAATCAATTTCCCATGAGATCGTAACAGAACCGCTATTAAAACCCCGCAGTTCTAACTCATTTTAAGCAGTGCCTTTCCATTATAAAGTCCATTCCAAGTACAGAGTCAGTAAACTTGCATTTCTTCCTTTCCTAATCAGTGACACTGCCTTTTGAAAAACACACAATATTCTACAGAAGGCAAGGCACACAATACAAAAATTAACACAACTAAGATAAAACACAGCAAGTTATGATTCAATTAAAATCCTACACAATACGTTACCTTCCGCCTCGGGCACTGAAAGGCACTACATGGATTCCCAAAGGCCCACCGTCGTTGGAGACTTCTACGAGCTTTACCATATCACTGTGAGACAATGACGAATGAGGGAATATGAACATGTACCGTGAAGGAACCAAAAAACCCCACACAAACATACACAGAAAAACAAAACCATTTCAGAAATCAAGAAGTCATGGTGATGAAAGCATTGTTGAATGCTACATACCTGAAGATTAATCTGATGGCATGAAAGGAGATCAACCATCAAAAACAGTTAAATTAATAAAACAAACAAAAATTAAAGATATTTTTTGTAAACTTAGTTTGCTGTGTAAAAATAGGTATCATCAATGCATGCATACTGGTTTTATTTCTCCCTTATTCTGAAGTTAAATTTAAGTAAATTGTTTTGACTGCCAAGCAGAAATACCTTAAATATCACACACATTTTTTCCTCAAAAGCCTAAAACCTGATCATAGCACAAGCATGCTTCTTTTTTTATCATAGGGAGAGCCGACTATAGGCCTTAACACTAGCTTTTACATAACTCCCCCTTAATCAAATGAGAATTATTGAATTTTTAGTTGATTAAACTCTTCCGGTTTTAGAACACTTTAATTTGTTTTATTGTAATCTTTTACTGGAAGATTGCTGTATCTCTAGCTCCTTAGTAGGCAAAGTTTACAAAGTAAGCTTTAACTACAACATTCAGAACCAACCAGCTGTCCTCCTGGAGCAACTATGCATCTAGTTTTCAATTACGCTTTTTGCTGGAGAGGGGAAAAGTGAAAAAGGGAAGTACAGGTTCAGGAAGACACATGCAAAAATTCTAGAAATAGATTTGTACCGAATCTACTGATGCATTTGTAACATGCCCACATCTGGAAAGGTGAAATATAGCCCACAAACCATAAAGAGTTATAAATACCCAAATGAGAAAATAATATATTAAGGCCAAACTTCTCAGTAAATCTGAAAGTGAGAGATCTGAATGAAAGCCATGATCTAAATTTGTCGCTTATGCCTCTCTCTAGTATTACATACTTTTTCCATATTTCCTGGCACGACATATAGATACACAGACCTTTGAGAAGCTTGCTTCTCATAAGCGTACAAATCAAATTTAATCTAGAAATGGAGCAAAGAGCAAGATCAATGCCCTGTGATAGCAGTAAAAGATTTTCTACTTCCTTCAATAAGCTCTTGATCATATGGTGGCCCATCACGAAAGCTTGCAGTGCTTAATCTGGATTCTGAGAATAAGCAGACCACGTCTTCGTAGGAAGCCAACAAAAATGCTGCATTACAGTTTGGTTTATATTTCTTCTACATTACATTTTGTTAATATATTTTTAAGGTAGCCTTAACACCAACCAACAACATTAAAACCTAACAACATTAAAAAAATACATTTGTTGTATGCCTTGATTCACGTTTAATTTTTTTAACTCGTTTTTTAAACACCACAAATGGAAGGTCTCTATCACTGTTGCCCCCGTTTAGCTCAAGAATGTATTGCAACAACAGGATTGCTGAGAGACATCAGCCAAAAATGTGTTATTCTTCAGACCTTGACCAATGTCTGAGAGCATTACAGCATTTGGTAATGTTCCCTGTCCCGGTTTCTGTATTGGCTAACTTCATCTCTTTCTCACTGTACATTAAGGCTAAGTTTTCATTAACCTGTGTGCAAAGCATCTCACAGGAAGCAAGCAACGCCTTTCACCTCCAAAAGGTACTCTAAAAGGCATTTGTTGCTATTTGTATGTCTATGGCCCCCTCTGACCAACCTTCTTCTGACTTTCCTATTAGCGTAAAAGAAAATTGAGGGCTGAGGAAGAGAACACGTGCAAATAAGTGTGATTCACCTGGCACTGACGTAAGTGGAAACACAGCTTTAAATAAAACAAAAAAATGTCAGTTTCCATACCCAGCCTACACTGTTTAACTTGTTCTACTGCTTGAGTCAGTAACCTTCCTTTTTCCAAAATACACACTTATGGTCTAGGCACTTATTCTTATACTTTTTCTTCAAAAAAAATCCATCACAGATTCAAATGTTAAACTCTGTAAAACAGAAAAGACAAGGAAATGATCCCTTCCTAAGAGAGATTGTTTCAATATTGTTTCCTGATTTTCTCAGAAGTTTGGGCCAACTACTTCAAACAAACATACAAAGAAGTATGATATCGAAAAGGAAAGAAAAAAGTAGCATATGATGAAAAGTCAAGAAGTTACTTAAAAGCAGCACCAAAAGACATTAAATTTGACAGGAGTTCTGCAAATTCTGTTTAGCAAACAGCATTTGGAATTTACAATGTAACAGGTTTTATAAATGGAATGGAGTAAAACTCAGCATGTATTACCCAACAGATGTCACCATGATCTTTATCTAACATTCAAACCCTCTGCACCTAATTCATATTTTAATTCAGAAATAATAGGAGCAGAGGATTTATTTTTATTTAAAATGTAAGTTTAATCAATTTTAAAGGTTTAATTTAAGGGTGGAATGGATATTTTGTCATTCATTCCATAGTGCGGTATGGATCAGCTCTTTGCAATGAAATGCAAAATGTCAAGCTTCTGTATCTCGTAATGAAATAAAATGTCCTTTACTGACATATATATATTTTAAATTAGGAGGAGCTTCCCCATCCTAAACAACATCAGTTTTGATCAATTCATAAAGTATGAGGTTTTTGACCACACAGCTTATGGGACCACCATGCACATCTTCCCAGTAGACTGTGTACTGGTGACCAGAATTAAGATTTTCCCCTTTGAAATTCTTACCTGTTGATCTATTTGTGCTAGCACTGACCCTATTCCTTCTGTCAAGTTTTCAGAGTTCCATCAAATAAACATCATCTTTGAGGCAGAAAATCTACTGTAGCATCAGCACTTACAAATGTCAAGTTTCCAATGCTCATCTTTAACACAGGTTTTTTAAACTGTTTAAAATCTGCTTTAAAAAGGTCTATGAAGCAAATTGTTTAAAACCAAAATGACATATGACGTAGAAGAGACTGCCCCACTTTCTTTAGAGTAGTATCACTCACATTATTCTGAGTTTTTTGCTAGTCTATGTTCAGTCTCAAGACTCATCCTTAAAACAATGTGTTCTGCCATGACTTACTCCAGGGAAAAATTGGTAGCGTTCTCCAAACCAGTGTCTGCATGTCCAACAGGCTCAACTCTGCTGTTGTCCTCCTCTGTTCGATCTTCATCCTAGATATTAAAAACACAAAAATCACTTAAACTTAGGTTTAATAGGTTAACTTATTTTAATAACGCCATTTTAAAATTTTCAGATTATTGGGGTTACCGCACGTGCAGCGGAAATGTGTGCCTCCACGACTACAAAAATCTCTTCTGTTGCAAATTGATTTTGGTCACTTTATGTGTTTTTTAATGGTATTTATAGTTTAGTCAGTTTTAGATCATAATTTTACTACAGTTACAAAAGCAATGGTACAGAAGCTATCAAAACCAGCATTTTGTTTTTAAAAGGTAAACAAGTAAAAGCACAAAATCAGCTGACGGTCAGCAGTGATTGGGCAAACTCCTTCCAAGCTCTCTGGGCGGGTTACTGGGGACTCGACTGAACATACAACACAGCTCACTGGGGCTCATTTGCAAAGAGTTAAAAACAGTATAAGAAAATGCAGCTTGTATAACTCCGTAAAGTACCAAGACCTTTTTAAACATTTTATCACAGGCCTTTATTAATAGCATGCCAGAAAAGGCTGACATCAAAGAGTTACGTGAGGCTCTAATGCTAACCAATTGATTTTATTTTTAATTTGACTTTCTAAAAAGTACATACATTATTCACCAAATGTATAATTTTAATGTCAAAGTTGTGAATGCTGTACTTTCAAATTTAGATGAAGGTAATTCAAGGACTACCAGTAAGAAGATCTAAAACCTTTCTTATATCTGTGTTACTCATTAAAACCTTATGCTTTTAATTACCAGTGTGACCGAACAGAAAATATTAACAAGTGTGAACAGTAGCTTTCGAACCTGAACTTAGATTCTAGTGCCAGAGCCATCAGGTCAGTAGAATAGTAAGTGACAGGTTATGAGTTTAGCACAAAGAGTCAGACAACATATTAAATTATTTAAGAGATATTAAAGGCAGGCAGAAGCAGTTGGTAATGTCCAATTGACATTTCCACTGAGAATCTGCAAAACCAAGAGGCCGGATGCACCAAGCTTCCACGGGCTGTATATATGCCTTGTGCATCCTGGGTAGCAGCACACTGCGTGAAGCCAAGCTACTTGAAGATTGATGATCCTGTGTTTTGAGAGGCTTTAATACGCACTACTTCGTCATCTCTCTCTCCTAAGCCCTAGCCAAGTAATACATTTCAAAGGTTAACCAGCATCTTGAACCTGCCTAGAACTGCTTTATGAATGTAAATAAGAACTCAAAATATTTTCCATATAGTAAAACTTGCTTATAAACCCAATATCAGGTATAATCCATATAATGTATAAATATGACGTAAGCTAGTGTTTACGTCTCCATGTTTACTGATTTCAGCTGAAGTTCTATATGTACCACTGCATAAAGTTTAAAAATAAATAAATATTCAAATCTTCATGACAATTCTGAAGTTACGTGCAAAAAGGCAGACATAGGAAAATCAGAACATTTGGAGTTGTTTCACATTCAAAAGAAACGTTCCACCTTGTTGCATACAGTGTCCTGCAGATTGCTGTTGCCATGGGTTTCTTGTTTTGAAGTTAGGGACACTGGTGATTGTAGAAAACTATGTATTCATATTGCACTGAAGCTATTATCTGCAAGTCTAAAACCAGAGTTGCTGATGAAACAGGATTTTGAATATCAGCTATGATGAAAGGTCATCACAAATGAATGTGACTTGGTTAATACAATATTTTTGGCCATCTTCCATGTGTGGTCTTTTCAACTGAACATATGACAAGTATATACATATGTAAGAAGAGACTGAAATAACATCCACCTATTAGTAGATACGCCTCTGCTAACAAATAAATGTCTTGGCTTTATGTTGTGCCATTTTAGCAGACATCTATGTAGGTACAGTGCAAGCATCGTTCATTTAGTACCACTTGGATCCTACACTTCACCATCTTTCAGCCCCACAAGTTTTTCCCTTGACTAGTTTAAAGTAAGTCTGTAAACAAAATCCCCCTTGCCCCACTTGGTCTTCGCAGCAGTCCTTTGGAGTTGCTTTTGATAGACCCACTTTCAGTGCCCTCCTGGGATACAGCCCACCGCACAAGACTCGAGTTAAATCCTTGTGAAAATCCTTCTTTCTGCCACTTCCCATCCCTGAGAGTGTATTTGCACTCGTTCCGAGAGCGTCCTAATGTCAGCTCACACTTAAGCCTCTCCACTTGTTGCACATCCCATTTTCTTTCTTTCTGTCCCACCTGGTGGACCAGAGGTTTATTCTGTCAAGGGAAGGAGCATCCCCCTGCCTGACCCCGAGCACAGCCAGGATGAAGGCAACAGCCAACTCTACTTGCCTCCTGTCTATACCTTATCTTTTAATATTAGGATATAACACATCAGAAACTGCAAACCAAAAGCTGTGTAAAACAGATGCTATCTGGCACCATCACATCTACTTTTTGTGCCTTTTGTACCACGAATTATAAACACAGCGAGTTTTGGAACCAGACTCACTGTCAGTTATCCAATCAATTAAAAAACAGCAGCTCCCACACACCAGTGTCTGGCTTTTCCCGGACAGCACACAGATCTGTATCAAAAACATGCATGTGCCTGTAAATAGGTGCTTAGAGGAGGAATCGCAACCCCAACGAAAACACTACTGCCGTAATCAACAGATGTATAATGTATCCTTTTAAAAATCTTTAATATTACAGTAATCAGGCTCTCCTTTCTTCTCAAAATAACACAGATTTTGATTTACATTGAAGTGAACGGAGAGAAAAATTGGACACCTGCAGAGGGATTTGACTTAAAATTCTGATTTACTAAGAAAAGTAACTAGCTGTGAAAATCTCTGCATCAAGCAATTATTTCTTTATTTGGAAAGTAGTTTTCTTCTGAAAGGCAAATTCCACCTGGATGTGCTATCATGAGGTAAAATGAGGAAAAGGACATTTAGAAGAGCAAGAAAGTTTCCAAGAACCCAGACAGATAGTATTGTAGGTATTTCTCAGAAATAACTGATTTGAATAAACTCCCAAACTTGTAAGGTTTCTTTTCTTTCTATAAAAACACCAATTCCTGCTATATCAAAAGACACAGCTTTAATGTACAGCCACTAAAGGCAGAATAATGTTTTTTTCCAATATTGAAAAAGAGTAATTAAAAGACCATTTCACGAAAATTTAAAGCACCTCTTCCAATGTACTACACATCCTGATGTGTTCAGCATAAAATTTCCCCAATTCCCTTTTGCTGAGAAGACTCAGCCAAGCCAGGGCTTCTCACCCGAGCCTCACTGTGCCACCAGACATGGATGTAACTTTCCATAAAGCATCCATACCATCTGTCATGTATTTAGGCTACCAATATGGAGATTAAAAAATATGACAACTGTGAACAATGGCATAAAACAGAAACTTCCCAAAATTGGTTTTAGTTAGGTTAAGAGAATTAGGGATTTCAGAAAGTCATTCTTACTTTTCAATGGATCTGTACAAAATTCCTGTGTCTTGTAAGGGTTAAGTTTGTTCACAGATACACAGCAGCAGATTCTTGCAAAAATTAAAAAAAAAAAAATTGCCATTGTTCTATTAAGAAAAATAAATCATTATTGTTCTAAGTTCTGTAATAAAATTAATGACTCAAAAACCGAAAAACTATCTTAACTGATCAAAATAGACTATTAGAGCTAGCAGTTCTGCCTATAAGTTTGCCTGCACAGCATTAATGAAATACATATGAGAAGTTGCTGATTTGTTTTGTGTTTTTGAAGAAAATTTCCCTATCACCTCTTAGGATCACAAAATCCTCAGAGTTAAGAAATGTTAGTGTATGCTTGCCAACAGAACCCTCTTCAATATATATGAACCCAAACAGTCCCTTTAATTACATCTTCTCAGATTATTTCTGAGTAAATACTACCTTGTGTCATTTCCAAAGCTCAAATCCAGCCACACCTTCCCTATCTTATCTTTCCTATTTTATCTTTCATTACTGAAATATTGGCTCCTGCCTCTGATTAATCCAAAATTACTACCAGTCACTACTTCACTTTCAAAGAAGCACTTTCCCACTCATCTCTGCTGTCCAATACGCTTCCAATGAACTCCCCAAAAATATAAGCAGAACTTCCTCACATACCCTTGTCTTTTGACTATTATCTGCATAAAAAATCAACAACAGCCAGGGAGTCTGAATAAAGTTTGTGCAGTCACTTAAATTTCTACATGCTTCATTTGCGCAGTCTTGATTTCTAGCTGCCTGGACTGAGAAAGTGCCGATTACAATCTACTTCAGCCAGACACAATGGGAAATGGGCTCTCAAGGCACGTAAGGGTTATGTATAAATCCGTCTTCTCTGAACACTTAATCCTGTCTCTCAAATTCAACAGCAACGTCTCCATTCTACCAACAACCAAAAAAATGGGAGTAAAAGTGTTTGGCTTGGGGAGAGTTATTTTCAGTTCAGAGGGATATAATAATTATTTCATTGTTGTTCAGAAAGTGATTGGGTATTTTAGTGATAAAGGTTGTATGAAAGAGAGTATCTCTGCTTTGAAATTACTTTAACACTCTACAGCAAGGTCTGCTACACTGACCAACACAAGAGAAAAAACTGACTGGTCACTTCTTGTGTAAATGTAAATGTGTAAATACCTTGTACACTGAGTAAATCCAAATTAACATTGAAGAAAGGGAAGCCATAAGTAAAGTTTATGCATGTGTGTACAGAGCTGTACTACGGCTTCACCACTGACCTCCCTTCTGCACGTTTTCCTCTTTCACTTCTGCAACCCACAGTGTTAAATTCATTCCTCTTCTGTCTCTACCTGCACCTCCAACACCAACTACAGGCTCGTTCTCCCAAACATGCCTCTTCCTGCCCTGAGTTTCCTGTTAACTTACGTTCAATTTAGAGACCTTAATCCTCCACCTTGTCTGAGTGCCGGGGGGGATTATGAAAAGCCAAGACAGCCAGGGTACCAGTGCTCAGCATCCACAGCCGGTCCCATCCCACAGCAAACACAAGTCAGCATCACAGCCAGCTCAGCCCCACCACGGAGCCCTCACCTGGGAAAGCATCCACAAGCACTCCAAGATCTAACGTACTCAGTGAAAAGAGAAAGTCTGGGAAACTTAGCTGTAAACTGTAGTAAATCTGTTTGCACTGTAAACAAACAGATTTTTTTTCTGGGTTGTGAAGTTAACTGAACAAGAGATTCGGCCTCAGCAGAAAGATGGGCTGACACGGGTACACAAGAGCTATACAAAGGAACCATCTTTTAAAACATAACTAAACCTGTTTTGTATTTTTACTAGTCTGCAGCAAAGTGTTTTCACACAGGGTAGATGTTCTCATTATACACCACTTTCAGCATTTTTACTATCATTAGCAACAGAAAGCAGGGTCTTGAAAAGGCAAGCAATTGCAACCATCGTGGTAAGCAGGCAGAGCTACCAGTGTGTGATAAATGTAAATATATATAAATATATATATAAATATATCAGACATACACCCCACTTCAAATAAAAGCCTGTCAATACACAATCTCTGTGTTTTGGAAGATGAATTCAAGCTTGTTTGTTTTCTAGCATTTAATTTTTTTAAGTTTCAGCACAGCAAGTGAAAAGTACTGGAAATACCGAACAGAAAGGAACAGTATATAATGTCCAACAGGTACTTTAGATTTTACTGTAGAGAGAACACATTATCAAGAATGAAAAGCTCCTGAAAGACTGCACACCAGTATTTTTTTCCCCAGCTGGGACACAACAAAAATAATGCTTATATTATTAAAATATACCCTTCCCTTCATCTTCCCTCTTTTATTCTCTTGCACTTCTCTGTAATGATTATGGAAGAGGAGACCGTATTTTCTATTAGTCTCCTGGCAGCCGTGTTTTATAAATGTTTGTTTGGTCCTTGCAACATAAAGTAGGTTCTCTCTCCGTATGATCAGACTTGATAGGAAACAGCTCCTAGGGGACCTATTTCCCTGTGTCTTAACTAGCACAAATATACCAGCATCAGGCTTTTGTGCTAATGTTCTCACTTCTTGATTAACTGGCCAAATCTCCAGAGAATGGCAATTTTCAATCAAATCTGAAGAGCAGTTACAAAGATCACATGGGGAAAAAACAAAAGTTATTGAATTAAAAAAAAAAAGGTTTCTCCCTCTTGAACACATATATATGCACAAATAATTAGGGGAGAGCTTTGAGCAATCCACATCAGTCCTACACTTGGTGCCTGCAGGGAGGGAGAGGGCGGAGAAACCTTACCTTAAATCATCATCCACTTAAAGAAAAAAACCCACAAAAAATATTAAATCTTTTATATATATGTTACACACATATATATGAGTTAATAGTCTCCTTACATTGCAGCGATCCCAACGTTAATCACATCCTTGTGCAGAATGGTCATCCCACAATTGGAAATGGCAATATTCATACAGTTTCTATATGCCTCACTACTCTAAAATGAAATTTCCCTTGCTCAGTCAAATCAGTGAAAAGGCATCATACAGACACAGAGGAGTGCAGAATGGAAGGGATTTCCCAGGTCTCTGATGAATATCAAATTCATCCCCCGCTATCACAGGCAATCATCTCTTATTTCCCATTTAATAAACTGATCAAACTGAGCCTTAAAACTGGTTGGCTTCATGATGGCACTATATCTGTTGTGAAGCACCTTGGAAGGAAATGTTTTTAGAGATTTAAAAAGAGATATATTTGATTTCCTATTGTCCAAAAAGCAGAACACCAGATAGCCAATGAATATAATTTGATACAACCTTCCTCTGACAAGCCTACATGACACTTCATGCAGTTTTGACTAACTACATTTTTTCATGCCTAATGACTTTTCTTAAACCATATATGAAAAGCCTTGTAATACTGATAAAAACTGAGCAAGCCCTGTATGTATCTCAATTATTTTGCAGCATGTATTAGTTTAGAGTTTTACTGAATTCCGCAGTCTTCAGGGGCTCAACAACCTGTGATATGTCACTGAATCACACACAGACTTTCTATAACAATTTGGTGGCACACACCTCTATTGCACAGCTAGCCAGGTTAACGGCAGGAGTACAACACAAATACTGCTTGGCCATTTAATGGAGCTTCCACTAAAAAAGCTTTTTACTAGATGATGCTGCAGTTAATTCTTTTTTACAGTAGGCACTGCAGACAGCACTAAAAAGTACAAGAGCCTTTTAAGAGTTTCAGTAGGTTAGACAAAAGGTTTCCCTGCTAGGGAATTTAACTTGAGACATTTTGCTGGTTCTGCTTCTTTACAGTAAAGAAAATCTCGGACATGACCTTACTGTGGTAGCTTGCCAACAAACAGCATGAAATACATTAAAACTCGAAGGGTTTTTTTGTTGTTGATCGAACATACTTGTTAATTAATGTAGCCCACTGGTCTATGCCTACCAGCACAGAAAGAATATGGGGGGGGGGGGGGGGGAAGAAAAAAACAAATTGCAAATACTTAAGGAACTCAGCAACCCCATATAAGGGAAATGGCACAAAATGGGAACTGATAGAGAAAGAAAACCATAGTAATGTCTAAAGCAATGCTGATTCTCAAGCATTTGACAATGTGTATCGTAATCATATTTCATAGACTGTATTCCCTGTTTGAGTGAAAACTACAACATTTGTTTTCCCCAGGCTGAGGGCAGCCCACTCCAGACCATTTCAGTGACTCCTCCAGGACTACTGAGAGTCCACGGTGGAAGGCAGAGGGAGGAGGTATGCTGTAAGCTGATAGCTAACTTAACAAATCATACATCAAGATTTGTCTACAGATGGAAAATATCAAATGGATAAAAAAAAAATATGTAGCTGTTGCCACCAAATCCTATTTAAGGGACATTTTAAAGAAGACTCAAAGTGTTATTGTAGCACAACTATTTCATGGTCAGCCATGCTGCAAAGCTTTAAGTCCACAAACAGTATGCATCACCATAATACAGCATATTAGAATATATTATAATAAAGATAATTCAGTGCCCTAAATTTCTGTTCTTTGACAAATGGGTAAGTTGTTGCCAAACTGAACATGATAACACCTTGATGATCTATTTCTTAATTCAAAGAGAGACATAAGATGAAGACAACATTGGGTCCTTTCTTAATTCCTACACTTACAATAGTGGCAAAAATCACTTAAAAGTGCTTCTCTATTAATATGTTGGGGATAGTGCTCCATGCCTGCAAAGACAAATAAAGACAAGACACTTGGATATGACACTTTAAGATGCAGTAATATTAAAATGGATCTTAACTCTCTCAGCAGCAGCTTAGGATGCTGTGCAACAAAACACCTCTTCCTGCTCAAAGATACCAGATGAGCTTCACCTCCTCCTTTTCTCATCACCTGGTAATGCTTGCAGTCCATAACATATTTTTAAAACATTTTATTAGATGCAAAGTATGTGAAGGATTACAAAACTCAAGACATTTCATCACATAATGAATTTGTGAGACAGTTCACTTACAGAGCAATCTATGAGCAAAACCAATGACAGCTAACAGGAATAGCCAGAAAAGATTTGGCATGACCGGACAGGGCATCCCAGTGCCAACAGCGCCGCCTGTTGGGGAATCCACTAAAATGAGTTTTTAAAAAGGTATGCAATGATAGAAAGTCAACTAAAAGATTAGATGCAACAAGAAGTTACTAACCTCTCATGTGCTAAATGTCTGAAATACATAAAGCATTGATTGCCACACTTTCAGTATTAACCAAAGCATCTAAAGAGCTTTCTTAAGATCTGATCAATAACAAATCATAGATGTGTCCATAGTATTACAAAGAGGAGTACTTATCTCATGTAGAACTATATCAAATTACCTCAAATTGATTGTTACCTTAAAAAGAAAATTGTTTCATTTTGTGTGACTGCCTAGTTACAGTTTTTATTCTGCTTTCTGTTCTTCCTCAGGATCCAAAAGAGATCTGTTTCACAGGGAGAAGTCTATGCTCTTTGTTTGTTTTAAGTAAGTCTTATCTGCAGACTATTTCCATGTTCAAATCTCTGAAATTTTATATCCTTGCTATATGAATCACAGACTGACATACAGACCACCAGGATCTGCCAGTCTAAAACAAATATTAGGGTTCATACTACTTACAGATTCAAAGTCATACTTTGATGTCAGAGTCATGGGAAATATTTTTAACGGAAATAGTTATCAGCTTTATTTGAAGCAAGGTTACAATTACAGGTCCACATATAACCAAATGCCCTTGCAAAGTTCAGCCCAAAGGCCAGGCCTGGTTTTGTGCAGGTTCTTTTATCATTTACCTTGAACAAGGCGGGAATTACCTCAATTAGAGGGACATCCCCTCATGGTTAGCCAACATGACTGTGGCACTTGCCGTGTAACAAACGCAGTTGTGGTTGATGACTTTATATATAATTTGTTTTCCTTTTCATCATGTTAACTGATACATACATATGCATCTACATACCACCTCCAACCTTGGTTAACATACATAATACCTATAGAGAAAATTGCCCCTGCATTAGTAGAAGATGCTTTACTTGAATTATTTCAAAACAGGAATGCTTTTTAGAAAATGAAGTCTAGTTTCCTTTAAGAACTTCAGTTCTTCCTAACAATTCCAGGTTATACAGGTCTGGGATTTCAGGGCCAGCAAAGAACAAAAACTAACATTCATTTTATATAGAGAAGTTGATGTTTATGGAATGAAAAAAAGCCCCACAATATACTTCTAACATGGAGCATTATTAAGGCATCCAGGAATTAAACAAATATGTATATATACTTCTAAATATACATATGTGTTTAGAAGACCACAACAGCAAAGACATTATTTTGTTCTTAAGGTAAGAAAAAAATAAATTACATGGCAGTGGTACAACTACAGTGTGTTTGTTTTTTCTGTTGAGTAGTCTAAAGTAGGTCAAGTTAGGCACATCCATTAGCTCTCCTATAAATAGATCCACACTGAATTCACCTGCTTGTAACTAATGTAGAACAACAGAATTTTAAATACTTTTTCCTTTAATCTGACAAGTTAGCTTATTCTGCATACAGACATTAAAAAAAAAAGTCATTAAGTCCTGCATGATTTTTAAAAGCCGAAGAAATGACAATGGATACATGAAATTGGGACACATGCTTTTTTCCCCTGCAGAAAACCAAGCGTACATGCCTCCACCTCTACATTTAGAGATCTGAAAGACTTCTGCAGAGATGTATTATAGATGAGTCACATAGTTTCCCCTTGATATTGAGACAAAGGAAAGGAGAATATTCTGCATAAATCACTTCACATTTTCCCTGTAACGCTCCTGAATATATTATTATTCACCTCACCTTTTCAAAGACTATGATTTTCATCCTTCTGAGGATTTTTTCTTTTTTTTTTTTTTAAGATACAAAAAGCATTTCTTATTTAGCAACTTGAATTTGTCACTAGGCAATTTTCAAACAGGTCTCATAACTCTTTTATCCTTATTCATTTCTTTTTTCTTTTTTAATCTGAAATAGTCCCTTGTGCTTGATTTGCAGATCTGTATCAGCACACGAGGATTTCACTAGCTTCAGCCAAGTACAGAACATTTCAATCCCCTCGGGTACTGAACGTAAGAGTCAATTTAGAAGCAAGCTCAAAGTATAGCACTCTCTTCTCTGTCACACAAAACATCATTGTACTCACATAGGCATCTTAATAACAAAATTCAATTCTGGGTATTTTTCTCAGCATGGCTCAGGACTGTTTAGAGATGACATCAGAAAGCTTATCGAAGACTTGGCTTTTTTAAAAAAATTAATTAAAATATCTGTTCTCCAGTAAGGTAAAAGTCCCTATATTGGAGGGAGTGTAAAGTTAGCGTGTATTCTTTAACTTTGAATTTCATCTCATTTAGGAAATATAACTTTCAAAGGTTTTGGTTTTGTTTTCCTAAAAATCACCCTGTAAATTTTGCCCAGAGGATTAGAAAAACATAATTATACTATTTTATCATCTTGCTTAAAGAAAATTACATGGGTTTTCTCTCATTTACACAGTGATTTATCTTTGGTTCTCATTTGCTAGGATTTGCTAACATATAGCTTCGATTTATGACTTTTTTGATTTAAATCCTACTGCTGGAAAGAAAAAAATACCTACGTATCTATTTTAAAGGTCTTTTATGTTACACATCAGTTAGATGGACAAACACACCTGAGCTAAGGGATCCTTAACTTGCCCAGCTTAAAGTTAATTCTTCCTGATTTGGCTCTTCCTACCCTAAAGGCACAAAACCAGGCAAGGTCCCAGCCCCAAGTTCCACAAGATCCCCAAAGGAGCCCCAGCACCGTGATGGCAATGTGGGGCACCTGGGCTCACTGCAGCAGCATAAGGCACCCAAGCCTGCTCTCGGCTCCTGTGCAAAATTTGAGTGATGAGATTTTACCATTTTGCAGTTTTATCTTCCACTTCTTTTTTGTCAAACTGCACAGCTGCATGCCATTTTTTCCTTTTCACCTCATCCTTCACTTAGAAACTCCACTAAAATTGCTTCAATTGAGTTTCCCTGTTATACAGTAGCATTTTCTTTTTCGGTCTTTTGCACAACATGGATTTTACCTTAGGCACCAAACAAATTCACCATTTTAATAACAGAAAATACTATAGCATTTTTCATTGTTCTTTGCTCAATTTGTTTTGCTGAAGTCAACATGAAAAACAATTTCAAACTTCTCAGTAAATGCTTCAGTTACGAATGCTCCATTCCAAGTGCCTACAGGGTTACAATCTGGTCTATGACAATTTTATTAATTTTTTAATCAAAAGCATTAAATCAAATTTAAAATAAATAGTACTCTGTAGTGCCCTCCAGCACAGCACGGCAAAGCGCTTCATGGACAATAATGGCTTTAGTTTCACTGCACCCTCAGGAAGAATATTAGAAGCTATTCTCCAAATTCTTTCTTTCTTTGAGGAAACTGAGGCACAGAAGATTTCTTTCCATATTTTTGAGGTTCACCTCCAGTAGATGCTCTCAGTTTTGGGTGATGCCTCTGAGATAGCCAAAGTCTTACTTTCAGAAAAATGTAAAATACTCACATGTATTCCTGAAGTGAACCAAAAAGGACAGAAGCTGAAATGACACTCTAAAAGTAAAATAGCACTAAGCAAATTTCTGAAAACATTAAAAAAACATCTACACTCATCACTGCAGACAGTAAAGTCATTCCCCATTCAGGGCAAAAGACAGCACCACAGGCCCCGTCGCCCCTGGCCCCCACAAAGGGAGGCTGATGGCTGAAGAGAGGCTGGGGAAAGCACTGATTCCCACAGAGCAGTTTGGTCCTGAGCTCACACCAGCATGCGCACACCACTCGCTGTCACGCAGAACTCTTACATGACACGTGATTAAACATGGTCACCAGCCAAACTGCACCCTCACCACCACCTCACTAAGCTATCCAGGGACACCAAAGAAGAACTCTTGTCTAAAATGTGCCAAGGAACAAAGTGCTAGAACCGCAAGTGCTAGAACCACAAGTGCTAGAACCACAGCTCCAGAAGCACTCTGCCAATTAACTCTAAGTTATACAAAATGGAAGGCATTTCAAGAAATAACTCATTCAGTGCCATTTGTTGCACCAGAACAGGTACCAGCTTCTCCATATACCCAATTTTCTAAAACTTAGTCTCAGATAGAGACCTTATTTTACTTTCTGATTCTTTCACTTTCTTTTTCACCCCAAGTCAGACCAGTAGGGACTGAATTAAGCATATGTGATGGAGGTGCAGTATTTCTAAGCAGTTGTATTTCCACTGTTTTGCCCATAACAACATCTCAGCCTGGCATTTCATTATCCTGCAAGGCCAGCACAAACCACAGATGTGGTATGTTGAAAGAGGCAGTCCCATCTTTTCCCCTCCCGAAATGGTCACGTTCACCACTGGATCTCTCTGTCCACCTTCTCCTTTCTGCCTATTCAAGTACTCTATCATTACACAGAAGACCTAAATTAAAATTAATATTTAATAAAAACAATTTTAATTGGTTACTTTTCACAGGCTGGTCCAGTTCAGTCTGATTAACAGTCTCATAAAAGCTTAGAGAGGCACAAGGGACAAAGCAAAGCATGGCCAAGACTGCTTCTTTCAGCAGCTGAGACAACTTAAAATGTCTCTAACACTGTGGCCTCAGACCATTGTTTGAAAGGATAGCGTTCATCTGCAGTTTTGCATACAGCTCAAGACATTTTCAACATTCAGTACCTTGCACTGCTCTATGTCCAATCTTGTCTGTCTTCTATTGCCTCCTTCAAAAACCTACCTATTTTCAACTAATGTAAATAACTGTGTCTTGTTCACTAAAGTTGCTATCTCAGCACTCCCCCTCTTTCACAAAACAAGCAGGCTTTCCAGGAATAAATCCTTCTTGCCCTTGTATATTGCTGACCTGCTTTCCACAGTTTGTTTTTCTCTCAGCCAGATTCTCATGTCAGGACATAAAAAGTTACATAAACATCTTCATACAAATTACTCGAATTCCACCATCTTCCTTAGATGAGACCAAATTAAGACAGAGACACAAAAATGCTTTTAGGTGCTATTTCCTGAGTTCACTAAAAGCCAAGATGCATAAACAGAAGGAAAAAAACCCCACACATTTTGTGGCTGAATTCCTCTTCACCTATCTCATCCCCCCCAAAAAAAAAAGTGAAAGCATCAAAGTCATATATGCATTAGAGAGGCACGTGCCCAAGTGCCTCTCTTCATCAAGAAGCCATAGCACTTCATACATAGACGTCTGCACAAACACTCTTTTAAGATTAACAATTGCATTTTGGGGAACCAAATTCAATAAGGAACGAGAACAATTTGTGTCAATTAGGATTAAAAGGAGGTAGACACTATTAAACCCCAAAATTAAACATTCCAATTTTGACGTAAGGTTTTCTTAGTTGCCACTTAATCAATTACAAACTAACTAAAGCTGAGTTGAAGGTTTTCAAATCTACAGGAACTTGTTACCGATTTCCCATAAACCACATTCAAATCACATACAAGACAGTCAATAAAGCTAGTCCAGTCTAAGGCCTCCATGAAGAAAAATTTATTTTGCTTTAATTCTTCATACCACTTTTCTGAAACTGGAAAAAAAACCTACTTTTAGGAAACCAGGAGAAAGCAAGCACAACTACCATTCTGAAGCTTTTTATTTCAATCTGTGACAGGAAAGCGTGAAGAAACTTGAAGAACGAGCAAATGTTGGGGTTTCAGAAAAAAGCAACTGTAGAAATCAAACTGCACTGAGCGCTTCTTCCACTGCAGAATCTTTGGGCACTTCCACTTTCCAGTTTCAAAGAATACACCAAGTTTCAGACTAACTAGCTGGGCTATCCTAGTACACTGTTATGGCCAGCTTTGGCTATCTCAGAGGACAGTGCAAGAGCCGCTCTAATAGATAACTCAAGTAATTCACCAACTGGCTTTTCTCTCATCCTTCGGAAGTTAGGTCTGGTATCATTAGGACTAGAGCATATTTTGTACTTCCCTAAATATCAGCACATTTGAGAAGGGACAGTACTGGCCTACCAATACTCCTGACTAGATGGGAAGAAGTCATCTGCTTTATCATCACAGAATGCAAATCTTGAAGAGACTAGAGAGTGAACCTTTGAAATAAGATAAGGGTCACTATATCTTATAATTAAGAACCAATTCAGTATAAAGGCGAGGCCAGCTTAAAAAAAAAATAAAAAATTCTGTGACAAACACTATGGTTTCTCACTGAAATTAATAAAGCTCACGGTGTCCTCACAGAATGATACGATTTTAAGAAAATATGGTGAGAAACAAACAGATGAGTTTCAAACCTGTGAATTTTCATTTATTAAGATCAGCAGGTTCCCCACTCTTTTTTTTGTGGTCTATCGTCAGCTCCTTACAGGCTCAGAAAAGTTCCGTGATATTAACAGTTATAACTTTTTTGCAGTTCAATTTAAAAAAATCCCAACCAACAAGACTTCAAGAACTATATTGCACGCGTATATTCTAGACAGTAAGCAAGAAGAATCCATAAAATTAATGAAATGCGCTTGTCCTTCTCTCCGTACATATAACCAGGTCGAAGGCAATAACAAACATAGAGAAAGAGTAAGAGTGTATATATACACAGAAACAGAGGAACATTAAAACAACCTTTAAAACAGAAAAGCTAATAACTTCCTAAGGGACTGACAGCAAGATAATGTTACCTAAAGAATTAATAATCTGGAAGAGCAAGTTAAAAATAAAGTGATGAAATTTACCAGTGAAATACAACTCAGGTTTAAAACAATCTTTTAAAACATGATCAATGAGCTTTGCGAGACTTTCCAGATATGCATATCACACTGGTGGACTGAGAAGGCTGGTGACTGAGGAAACTGAAACTTGAATAAATGTAAGATAATGCATCCTGAGAAATGCAATCTAGTCTAAGCCTCAAAGAAAAAGTAGCACCACCTCTGAGAAAAACTCAGCAAAAAACACCACAAATTAAAGGACCAGTCAATGATAATATTGAAGTAGATTTAATAAATCTGGTTTTTACTGCAGCATCAAATATTTTTGCAGCAAATCTAGCTCAAAAAGTAATTTCAAATGGTAGTTCCCAGACTTCTGCCCTCTTGGGGTAGTATGGATGAATATTAATGTAATATGTATTTATTTATATTGTAGATTAATAAAAAGAAAAGACATGGGCAACTGTATGACATAAAATATTAATGAAGAAAATTAGTCAAAAAGCATAAGCAAGCAGTGAGGGCAACAGATTAGTGCAAAGTTGTCAATACTCTTCTGTCTTATTTACCAAATCCACAACAAATTTTGAGAAAGCAGACAGAGAGTATGACAAAGATGTAATAAATTTGCAGGTAAATCAAGGCCTCGCTGTATAGAAAAGTACTTTATTTTACTAGTTTTAAATGAATTCCTGGTCTAGCCAACCTACATGCAGCACAGATGATGCAATGCCTGAAGTAGAGCAGGACAACTGCATTATCACTTGTATCTCGTTGGACGCGACTGGAAATTATTTCTCTTCATGGTGAAAAAAAAAACCATAAGTAGAAGGGATTTAGAAACACAGTAGATCACAAGAGAGGCTAAAGCATGAAGCCTGCATATGTGGAGGAAAGTAGAGATATCTATGCCCATCCACATTTAGACTGGTCACACAAGAAGGGCAGCCTGAGAGGTTACTTCTGCTCACTTGTGGCAAGGGTTAAGGAAAACCTCTTGAGCTTTATGACAGGAAACCTCCACCTTCCCACTCACCACACACTACTATAGACACTGGACGGAGCAAGGCACAGATGCATGCATGAGAACCAGCAATCTAGTGGTACATATGCTGACGCGAACATATTTAAGCTCTGGGAAGTTGGAAGCTCTTTGTCTATGCGGTTCAGGTCATCTAAATAGCATTTCAGTACTAGGCACTTTCCTATCAAAATGAGGTAGTCAAGAAAAAGAAGAGATAATGGGTTTAGAAACCTGCTTGTCCGCATAAGAAAATCCTGAAATGTACAAATACTGAGCTGTTACATTCTGCTTCAGGTGAAGAAGGAGGATTAATTGCAAAGGCTGCATAGGGAAGAAGATCAGAACAGAACTTCCACGTGGTTCAGACCCATGTAGCTGGGCGACAGGAGATGAAATGAGGCTAAATATCAAAAGAAAATCCTTTAATGGGGTGTTATATCAGATCTGAATGTCTCCCAAGGGAAGAAGCAGAATCCCCACTGCTCAACACATGTAAAAGCAGTGTGGACAAAGAACTACAAGATAGGCTACAGGGAAAAACTCAATACATAGCAAGAGGATGGTTCAGATGACCTAATAATATAACAGGATTTAAAATGACTAGATAATTCTATTATCATTAACCACATTCACAGTAGTACAAGCTTAAACACTGTTGCTATGGTAATCAATCCTTACGCGTCGTTGCAGAAAATGACAGAGATACAAGGGATGGAAATGAATTGAACCAGCCTTTCCTATTCTCAATGAATTCAATGTGCCAGTCAGCTGGGAAACTATCTAACATAAAAGTTTACATCTAGCTTCCCATAAGCCTTTCAAAATATATAGTAAAGCACAACTGAGTGTCTGGCATTCAAATATGGGTTTATCCTTAGACTTACACAGTCAGTTCAGATTCAAGGTAGGAGCAAGACTCCAGTTCAGAGGGGTGCTGCTGGAAACGAAGGGATTGCTCTCACCATTGCACTTTGAATCTCTTAATATTGCTCAAATTCTCTCCACCCAAAGTAAACCAACACTATGGAAAGAACATGCATGCTTACGCTCACGTGCTATTACAGCTCCATCTCATGAGAATATGAGACCAACTCGTTTTCCATGCGGAAGGCAAGGAAAAAAAAACAGCAGGAGCAATCATTTTCACTGGCACTTTCTAAGGAGCCCTATGGACAACCAACCACAGTAGTGAAAGCATCCTACTTTTTATTCTTAATTTACACACTCACCTGAAAACGAATAACTTTTTAAGATTCACGCCACACAAAACAAATTATCCTCAGTCTTGTGATCACATATTATCAAATCTAAATCAGTTCCATTCCTGCATGGACGTTTTTGTAGTGTTGTAATGAAGTGCACATCTCACAGTACACTGGAAAATGCATACTGGTTTGCTCACTCAGCTTTCCCCTTCACTTACAGTAACAAAATATTTGTCAGGAAAACAGTAAGCTAAACCTGGCAGTAATAAAAGCCTTAGAGCCAGGGAAAATTTTGGAACTCAAATTTTGAAAAATGGAGTTTAAGTCATTCCTGGTACCACTCAAATAGGGTCTGTTTTAATCTCTACAAGTAAAACTGGAAAACAGCACTAAGTTTTTTTGAAAACAACTGAGAATTTAAAGTAAGGCACTAACATTCCTCTTTCTCCGAACCAAAAAGTTTTCAGCAAAACACAATCGGAATCAAGTGGGAGAAAAAGCTCAAATCACTTAGTGAAAAACCACCCTGCTCTCCCAGTTTCATAACATCAGAAAAAATGGCTACAGAGTATATTTAGGAAAAACTATATTCATACACAGACAGAAGAGAAAACAACAAATTCCGTGCTGGTTTTGGTGGGGTAGAGTTAGTTTTCTTCACAGTAGCTAGTATGGGGTTACTGAGCAGGGCTTACACAGAGTCAAGGCCTCTTCTGCTTCTCACCCACCCCACCAGCGAGCACGCTGGGGGTGCAGAAGGAGCTGGGAGGGGACATGGCCAGGACAGCTGCCCCCAGCTGACCAAAGAGATATCCCACACCATATGGTGTCATGCTCAGCATATAAAGCTGGGGTAAGAAGAAGGAAGGGGGGATGTTTGGAGTGATGGCGTTTGTCTTCCCAAGTAACCGTTACGTGCGATGGAGCCCTGCTTTCCTGGAGATGGCTGCACACCTGCCCGCCCATGGGAAGTGGTGAATAAATTCCTTGTTTTGCTTTGCTTGTGTGTGCGGCTTTTGCTTTACCTGTTAAACTGCCTTTATCTCAAACCATGAGTTTTCTCCCTGTTACTCTTCTGATTCTCTCCCCCATCCCACCGGGGGGAGTGAGCGAGTGGCCATGTGGGGCTGGGTTGCCAGATGGGTTTAAACCACGACAATTCTGCTCCTCGAATTTCACAGCAACACTTCCTTTCAAAAAATGCTTTCTCAAGTGAACAAAGTATTTCTTTTGCTCTTTTGATACTCTACAGCATTGTTACAAAAAATAATTCAGAACAGCCCACGCAAACAGAGCCACGTATTCAAAAAGGAACAGGTTTTCACCTGTTAGTGATGGTATTTTACTGTGCTAGTGCTGGCTCTTACTCATTGTTTTATGCAGCACTAAGCAAAATACTAATTAGACACCAGAAAAAAAAATATCAAAAAGGAAGAGGTCCATATTCTGGTTTGAAAATCAACTATGAGCAAGCAAATACACCAGAAGGTAAAAATAATATTTAAAATCTTCAGTTACAGCATATTTGAAAGAGGCTAAAAATAAACCAGCCTGTTTTTTAAAAAACTATTACATTCGACCTTCAGGAATGCATTATATTTTAAGTGAGAAGCAAAATATATGTGTCAAGCAAAAGATCAGAGCAACGGTGGAGTTTCCAATATTTGCAAACACGTATAGAAGCAAAATATTTGATAGATGTGCTATTCAGTTACCCTAGTACATACAATATTTATTTATATAATGTAATTTTTTGTAAAAACTTCTCAGGGATAAGCAGAGAAAATGACTCAGGTTCTATTAGAACATTCTTGAAATGCTAGAACATGCCTGAATTCATGAGACATTTATTCAATTTATGAAGATACATCCTTTTTATTGAAAACAGTCTGTAACATAGTGTATGTATGTTTTGTTTTATTTTAATATATTTCATCAGTATTTTTCTTGGAATTTAAACAAAAATGTTCCTGCTTGTGTAAGTTTCAAGTCATTAGTGCCAAAACTTCAGCCGATGTTTCATGAGAAAATTACTGAATTATGTCTGTTTATGATTATAACACAGATTTCTCAAGAAAATTATTCCCTTTTGGGCATTAAAAACTAAACGAGTATGAAAGACTAGAATGTGTTTAATGTGACCAAGCTAGCTTTTCCCGCCAAAATGCTTCAATTTAATCCAAACTAATTTTTTAAAATTTAAACAAAGTCTAATAACAGTTTTCATTTCCAAAAATGACGTGTGTTTACTAGAAGAGACTCGATAAAAAGATATCATTAAAAAATCAAAATTGTGAAGGCCAAGAATTTTACTATGCAACTGCTGTAAATAATTTCCTTTTTTTTTTTTAAATATAAGTTCATGGATGAGTCAAAAAGAGCATGTGTGAGAAAGAGGAAGAAGTCCCAGTGCAACTGAGAAATTAAACTGAAAAATTAAATCAAGGAGCCAAAAACCCGACACACAGATGGTAAAAACTGGCAAAAAATAAAAAGTAAAAATCATGCTCTTAAGTACCAACAGATGCAGTGACTTTAAAATATTACTCCTTGAGGATACACAAAGACAATAATCCCAGATTGTGATTTCTGGGCCAGTTTACTGCTGCACTAGAGCCACAAAATATACTGTATTGTATAGAGAAAAAATGACATGTCAGAGACAGTGATATCTCCACTGCCAGTCTACTAAAATAGAAGGGAAGAAAATTAAACTATCCAACACTGTGAAATTAATGTCTTCAGAAAAAAAAAATTATCTGTGTAAATGAGATAAGAGAGGTGACTTGCAGAATCCATTTACAGATTTATAATACTACGGACTGAGCACAAGCTGGTTATTTGAGCATTTCTGAAACATTCCTTCTTGAAACAATATTCAAGCTTCTCACTCTGGATGGAAGCGAGACTATGCTTCCCAGATTCCCCGTTGCTAAACTTTGTCACACTAATAGCTTTGCTGATCTCCAACCTTAGTTAGGGTCTCCTAGATTTCAATCACCACAATTACTTAAAAGTCATCCCAGTTCATACTATTGGTATTAAAACAAGGAAAGAAAAATAATCCAAGATCTGAAAATTGGGAAACTGATGTGTAGTACCTATATGCTTGAAGTTTAGCCTTTCCTGAAAGATCTTAAAATAAAAAATGGAAATGGATAATTATTAGTAGTACTTTTGAAATGCATTATTTAAGACTAGTGTTCCAGATTGTTAAAGTGATACTGCTACGCATGATTGAACAAACACGGTATCTTATGCCATCGCCATAATTTCAGACTAGCTGTAGATGTATAACCATAAACTTCTGCCTTTTGGGGCTAAAAACCAAAGGCAAATTCAAAGAAAACAAAATTATATTTCTTTACTACCTCTTTTAGTATGCAGAAGTTTACACTGGGCACTTCCTTCTCTAAAACAGTTACTGAAGTTATCAGGATAGTCATAACATCAGGAAGGTGACTGAGAGCTCCTCAATGTGAATGTATTTAAAAACATAGTTCAAGAAAAACATTTGTCATAAAATAAGTTTTACAAGTATATATGGATACATTTAAACATATAGATATACGTGTGTGTGTATATATGTGTCAGCATATGACAGCACTTTAAAACACTGCTACCAAAAGTGGGCAGTTGATGAAGTGTTCTGTATTTCTAGTATATAAACAAGTACGGACATGTTCTTCATTTAAGTCTAATGTATGCATCAGTAAGGAGTAAGAATGCTGAACTATAAAAATGAACAGGAAAGTTCGCTATATATTAACTGGCAAACAGAAAGATGCTGTCACGAATCAAATGAATTTTGTCTTCTGTAAAGGCTCCAAATTCGGATGACCCAGAAAGGTATCACTTCTCACCAGGACACCCATCAGCCTTCAGCTAGCGCAGGCCAGCAGAGCTTCAGCAGCTGCTGCTGGCCCTGCTGAAACAGCCTGGGAGGCAGTTTTGAGATGACTCCCACCATCCCGAAACACAGTCCCAGCTACATGCTGCCGATGCAAGCGCTCCTCTGAATTCACCCCAGGTTTCTGAGGTTTGGCTTTAGAGTAAGACAAGTCAAAGCGTGCCTGACACCAGCACGCTCAAAACCCCAGGGGCCCAGCACAGGAGGACACATCTCTTCGGCTGTGCCTCTTTTTATATTTACAAGCACATGTAGCTGTAAAATGAAAAAAGTCATTGGGGAACTGCATTGCAATGAGGTAGGAATTTCACATAGATTCAGATATAATAGTTTCTTTTGGTTTTTTCTATACATTTCCCAGCCACAACCCTGTGTTTTCTGCTGTCACCTGAAACACCAGGACGGAGCTGAAGTGCCTCCTACCCAATCTCCTACTTTTCAGTAAGACCAACGCTTGTTAATTTAGGGGGAAAATGGCGGAGTCCTTGAGCCCCATTAATTTCACCTACCCAGAATGCTGCGATACACACTATCCTACTGAAATATAAGATGTTTCTTTTGCACAGAGACCGATTTTACTGACCTTAAAATCACCAGCAAAATCCATCAGTTTTGATGAGAGGATGAGTTAAGTGAGTCTTCATGAAGGGAAAGCTATTTATAGTGGTGAAGTGTAGCTACAAGGAAGAAATACTGATGGGCTTGCTTTATGAAATCTGTGCTTTGTTGTAACAATTATTGCTTTGAAAATCAGGATAAATAAGAATGGTATGATGGAATACTCAATGTAACTTTCAATAATTTTAAATGGAGATGCTCGCAGATATGACCACTTTCTTTTGGGACATTTAATTTAGTCTGTGCTTTGGATAAATGAGTTGAAATTATAAGCAATCATGAATTCCTACACATTAAGAAAGTAAAGATTTTTGAAGACAAATGGAGGTACCCAAAAAGAAGAGGAAATTAAGTTTTGATACAAAGTGATTGAACACTGGCTTCCTGCCTAGTATTCTGAAGAAATACTAAGAGGACCAGAGGTTTTGTTCATACTGGATACCTCACTCCTTGGGCATTTATTCCAGTGTGTAAAAATATTTGCACTATACAGCCTGAAGGAATCTTTTTTTTTCCGGAAATGGTTGCATATGTGTGCTGCCCTTAACGTTAATTTTTTAACTGTGAAAACAATATTTTAAATACCAAATATGTTAAAATAATAATAGCCAACTGATTTTACTCAAATTCAGAAATAGTCATCTCTGGGCTGGAAAAAGCAGCATAAAAATTTACAATACAAATGGAGTTAAAGTAATAAAATGCAGCTGGCATGAAAGTGAGTGATACCTTAATATGGAATCTGGGCAACAATTTTTGTTCTTAAAATATCACATCCAAGAGAACAAAACTTAAAAAAGGAATATTTATTTCAAAAGTAAAACCTTTACAGCAGTACATCACAGAAGGTCTTTAGTTCATTAATACTTTTAGTGCTTCACATGTTTCTAATTGATTGCTTCCTCATGGAAACACTAGTTGTGCTGTATTTGTTTGGATTCTGTGTATCCTGAGTACGGACCCACCCCAACCAGAGTAACTGCATCAGTTACAAATCAGTTTTCTTTCTTTGGCATAGGGATTCAGCAAAAGCCCTTATCATTGCCACAAGGCAGTCGACAGTTAGTTGCTGAGTCTTCTGAAAACACATTTTAATTATTTATTAAATCAGATCAAATAAAATTATTTTAAAAAGAAGAGAGGGATTGGCGCTTCTCCTGTTCTGCACGTGACACATACAAAAATAAATAATTTTTTTGAACATCCTGATTTCCTAAGCAAATTCCTATTCTCCCTCCTCGCCCCCTTCCCAGCCCTGGAAACTATCGAGGTTGACCATTTCATATGTAACTCCAAGTAGTTTGAAGATAAATTTAAAGTGGACTTATTTTCAAATCAGTCAGTGAATGAATTGGCAAGGCTGGTCTATTATCTTCTTTCCCCTTCCAGTTATACTGATGAAATAAATTAAAATCTTATGGTATACCACATCAACTAGGTCATATTACGTAATTCCATTCACTCAGTTGCTGCACTCACTAAATCTTGCTGTGTCACTTCATAAGGAATCATGACATTTCTCAAAGTATCCTATAAATTACAGTAACCACTTAATACAGCCAAAGGGTACTACATTCAATAATGGAATGCTCGTACTTAAGCAATAAAATCAAGATTAAATTTAAAACCCAAAATAAAACAAAAACCCAGACAAATTACTTCCATGTAACTCAATTATTATCTCCAAGTTACACAGTACCATTCCCCTTTACAGCAAAGCGCAACCATGTCATTAAAGTGACTTGTCCACGCAGGATTTTAAAAAATAAGTGCCTTTCCTATTTCCATGAATGGAAGATAAATTAACGATCACTTCCACAACAGAGAGGATAAACTTGGCCCTTTTCTGAAAGCATCTTTCTCATAATTAATAATTCATAGAACGAAAAAAGTATAAAAATCATCCTGCTGTTGTTAAATAAATGAGGTAAGTTTCCCATTCAGATAAAATCTGCCATTTTCCCTTGCTGAAAATAACCACTCTGACTTTATTTCTCTTCTGTTCGGAATTAACTGACTTGCATGACTCAGCAGTGATTTACCAGAATCTCACCTAAAAACTACAGTGAAAAGTGAAGACCCCTCACATCCCTGTTCTTGTCCCTGGTAAGTCATTCTATTTTATTTTAGGAAGGACTACAACTTCCACTACAAATTAATAATATGATTATTTCTTTTAAATAAGTAGCATTAGCCATTTAGAAGAAAAACTGTACCAGGAAGAAAACCAGACTATTAAAAAATAAATAAATAAAAAAGGGCACTCATTTTTCCATTTCAAGTCAAGCAAATTCTAAAATGCAAATTAAATTAACTGGAAATTAAGTTAATGTGAAGTTTAAGCTAAGGCCAGACTGACTTCTAATGTAGGATTACAGAAGTTTCGCTTGGTAGCAAACCTAAGCAAATTCTCAGTCTTGGTTTTTCTTATAATTTGCAAGGAACAGGGGGAAAAAAAACCAAACAGTATTTGGAGTAACTTTCTAATTTCAAATGGTGTCTTTCTGAAGAACATAAAAGCGGACATCATCAAGACTCTAGAAAATAAAACAGAGAAGGGATTTGGGGAGCTGAGATTTAGAGATGTCATCTCTTTCTTTACAAGGGATTGGTTCGTGTCCTGTAGAAATCTGTATTGTAAAACACAAAGCAGATATGCAAGAGGAAGAGAAAGGCAGAACAGAGAAAATGAGAAGAACGCAAAATGGAAGGAAAAAAGGGTAAAATATCAATACCGTGTACCACCAGTACCACCTTCTGAAACAAAAATGCAGGATTTCTTTTTAAGCCTCAAAGATACAAGTAATCACATATTTACACTTTGGTTAAAAGGCTAGAATGCAGAACAAGCATAATGTGAATTTCAAATTAAGAATACTTTACCAAGGCCAAGGGAGAATCCTCTATAGACACAATTAACAGAATTGCTTTAATACACTTAAAACTTTTAACCTTTGCGGTCTTTGAAGTGAACAGTGGAACTGCATCTATTTCAGGTTTGTACAGAAGGGCTGTACTGCCCTGAAAAGTTTTACAGTGCTGTAAACTAATGAAATAAATTATCTTAATTTGGTTAGATCTATTTTCATTAACTGTATTACCCACCAAGGGAATGAGGATAAATTTTAATTTTACTAATGTATTTTACTTCTGCATTAGTTTGGCACGCTGTAATTGCAGCTCCTGCCCAGTATTGCTCACTCTGCTGTCACGAGGCCACCTTACCCTGTGCTCCCCGTGCTCTCACCCACGCAGGCAGGGCCGCATGGACCCCAGGCACCAACGCAGCCATCACCGCCTCGAGTTCGTCATCACGGTGCTAATTCATACCATGTTCCCACCGGGGTTTTTGAGGACTCGGCATGGTAGCAGCAACAAGCACTTTATGAAAAGAGTGAGAGTGTTTCTAGTATGAACAACTCATTGGGATACCTTATATATGCCTAAACAAAAAAGTAAAGATGTAAGATAAACCTCTTTCACAGCATGGAGAAAGAAAACAAGTTCTTAAAAGAAGAAAAGGAAGAACTGAGACATCCTTTAGATGAAACACTCTTCCAGGCCTAGTAAGGGATTTTCAGATGTCCTTATCTGACCTGCTACTGTGGAAGGACAGCAGTCAAAAAAGGCAGAGGTAATACTGTTCTGCAAAATACTTCAAAAAATAGTGAGAAAACTAACAGCAATAATTTATTTGAAGCTGCTTACAGCATCTCCATGTAATTTAAAACAGTATTACTTATATCCCTGATACCATAGATTTATCACCATTAACTACCACAACAACATGATTATTTAGTTTGGTCCCAAAGGGCAGGAAAACAGGAGTGTATGATTACCAGCAAGACTGAAAATGCCTTTCATGCATGCCAACACTCTTCAGACAGGTTCTGCAGAACAGAGTAGGTCTTCTAGCAGACACTAGTGCTTGTCAGGCTGCACCTGGAGTACCATGTCCTGTTCTGGTCCCCACAATTCACAAAAGACGTGGACAGATCGTAGAGGGTCCAAAGGAGGACCACAAAGATGATAAAAGGCCTGGAGAACCTGACTTATAAAGAAAGACTTAAAGGAGTTAGGTCTTTTCTCCCTGGAGAAAAGAAGGCTCAGGAGGGTCCTCATCACAGTATTCCATTACTTAAAGAGTGGCTACAAGAAGGACAGGGACTGTCTCTTCACAAAGAGCCACATGGAGAAGACAAGGGGCTACAGGTACAAGTCGCACTGATTCGAGTTACATCTTGATATATGAAAGAATTTTTTTACAGTAAGAACAACAATTCACTGGAAAAACCTCTCCAGGGATGTGGTAGAGTTCCCGGCACTAGAGGTTTTCAAGATGAGATTGGACAGAGTTCTCAGTAGGCTCATCTATGCTCCCTTTCCCACTAAAGGTTGAACCAGATGATCTTTCGAGGTCCCTTCCAACGTGGGTTGTCCTACCATTCTTTAAATTTCTGCCCAGTCCATCTGCATAGTTATGTGCATGTGTAAGTATATCTCTGAGAGTGAGAGTGTTTGAGTGTGAGGACATACATCTGAACATGAAGCACGTATTTTTCTGTAACTCTTAAAATCCATGAGATGTTTTGTAAAATTGACTTTTCTATTTTTTCAAAATTGTGGACTATATTCACCTCTCCACATATAGAGCTGCATTCTGCCACTGAATTCATATCTACACAGTAGTGTATAACTGAACGTAGACTGCAGCCCCCAAACTGTCTCACCTATTTAATACACAGCATGAAATGACAGACTATTTTTCAAAGGAGAACAAGATAGATGCCAGCGTGAAACACTGTTTATAAAAGCATCACCACTACAGCTGTCCCCGAGCAATAAAGCTGTTTATTCCAACCTCCTACCTTATAAAAACTGAAACCCTCAGCACTGAAAAACAACTTCAAATGTATTCGTGACTCCAAGACAAAAAATAAGAAAAATCTCTTTCCAACATATACAGTTAAGGTCACGTCCGCAAATGTCCATTTTGCGTGAAAGTGCAGAGACTTCTAAATTCCATATTAATATTTCCTTAAAACTAACACATACTGTAGTTCGAAATTTGATTCTCTGTATATACTGATACATTCAGCCTACAGATAAGTCCTCCTTTTTCAGGCTGCTTCTCTCCGTTTCTGTAGTTATACACACATATTCAGAGAATTTTTAATAAGTATGTGTATTAGTGTATTCATATCTAAGCTTTATACAGAAATATCTAAGATTTATACAGAGATTCTTCTGAATTCAGAAGACATGACAACACTTCTGAGGAGTAGGAATTAGAGTCTACATAAAAAATCAGAAACAGATCAAGTTGGAACATAAACATCAAACGGCTTTTAAATATGGAAATGAAGTTTAGATTTAAAAATCTGGATCTGAAGCCAGTTAGGTTCAAGGTCAGATTTAAACCTAGAAAAGGCCTGTGATTCTGATTCTCACGACAGAAAAACATGGTAAAGATTTTAACCTTAAAAAGCAGAAATCATAAATACAGAAGTAGAGAACTCACATGCCCATCGTAAGAGCTTGTTTTACCCTCCCATGACCCTTTTTAAGCATTCTGACACATAACACAGAACTGGCTTCAGCAAGTCACCCAGATCGAGATGTGTCTGTGGGAGCAAACTGCGCACCTCAACACCACCAGAGCCTCAGCCACTGGAAGCAGCTCAGCAGCGTCCAGACTGGAAGCGACCCAGCTGACCGCACGCATGCCTTGATTCAATGAAGATCTACACTCCAGAACTACACAATATGAATTTGGACATTTTTATGTAGGTACTCACATTAAAAACACCTAAATACAGGTTTCTCATTTTGGAGCCCACAATGCATAGTATGTTTTCTAATATAATAATAATAAATGCAGCACAGGGAGAACGCTGAAAGAAGTCTACAGAATAATCACTTAATTGTGGTCACATACAGATCAGTGATACCCAATACCACTACACTCTTTTGGGAAGTCAAAGGCTATTAGGAATTATTTAATAATTTTGACCATACTCTATACAAAAAATATTCCAAATGTGTGATTAGTCAAACATAAAGAAAAGAAAAAGAAGAAAAATATTATTACATCTGCGAATAGTAATGGCTTTGAGATGTCAAGGTGCACTTCTGGTAGCCAGACAGGGCATTTGGCTGGTTCAGAGCTAGATGCAAACACTGCCTTTGCTGAGACACAACTGCCCCTCTTCCTGCAGGGTGGAGGGTCAAGCCAGCACTTTAGAGCTTACATTTCATTTGAGTGTTTGAGTTTCTGAGTTGAAGGAGTCAGCATCTTACAAATATACAGAAATAAAGAGAGACGTCAATACCTAATTACCTGTAGCACCAGCTAAGAGAAAGTATTCTTGGGCCAAATCAAGCTTTTCACCTTCTTCATAGTACAAAAGCAAGAAGAAACAGCTGTAGCACTCAGGGTGTTGACAACCCCATCAGGTGGAAGCCAGTGTGATCACACAGCCAAGAACCCCCATCTCAAATAGTAAAAAAGCTGAATTTGCAAGTGGATATGGGACTGGGGAGACTTTGAACTCTTGCACAGGCACCTTGACGTCTTCTGATCAGCTCTTTGACTAACATAAACCTTAAGTGAATCCTCTACCAATGCACTAGTCACTGCTTCTACCTGCCCATGGTTATAGCTATGGCCAGTTAATACTAAGACAGGTGCCAAGCCATGCCTTTCTCAGCTGTGTCCCATAGCTCTATGTGCAAAAACAAGCAAACTGCATGAGCCATGGCCTTGTTCACTAGCTGGTTCCATCCCATGATTAGCCTCAGAGTAGTCCTGCCTGGTTCCACAATCCCTGGATAGCTTCCTGGCTACACCCATACACCCCCTGCCTTTCCCATAGGACAATCCACAGAAGACCCCCCCCAAAAAGAGACAGGCCTCTGCATTACACCTAGAGCTTCAAACATATGCATATCTCTATCTTTGTGACAGAAATTCTTTATAAGGAATATGACATGCTGTATTTTCTAATTTATACGCTGTCATGGTTCTATGTTCATTAAGGTTGTTATCACAAGAAACAAATTATAAAGTGCCTGTAGTCAGAAAGGGAGAAGAGCAACGAGACTCTATCTTGGCATTGTACAGAGTAATGGATAACCAGTTAAAAATTATTCCTCGAACAGAAGCCTAGCTAATCCTTTTTCCAAATCATAAAGCACAACTCCTTACTAATGACAAAAATTTTTACTGCAGTATCAACCTCTACTTGTGAGGAGTTTGAGATATGAAGAGCCTCCAACCCCCAAGCCTCCCCATCTCCAAGACATGAAACATTGAAGTTGCAGACTTTTCCACTGTAGTTACAGTCATAATAAAACCTAGAAACAAAAGCCAAAATACATCTGTCAGACAAGAAGAAACCAAAAGAGGTACACTAGTAAAAATAAAAATATTTATGTACATTAGCCATACCACTATGAAACATTCAGAACTAAACACAGCAAATGAGCTGCATTTCTGCCTTCTATTCTTATATCAAGGCATTAAACAGAAGCACAGAAGCAGGGTTTTTGTTGTTAAATGAAAAATTTGACAACATTGGTAAGCTGGAGTATGAGAATCCACAGGAAATTAGTGGTTTAAATTCACCAGCCTACCTCTGAAGCTCTGATATTTTTTTCAACTGACAGTACTGAAATGCACTAATTTATAGCATCCAAATTTTTAAAAGAATTATTCAATCGTATTAAAAGCAGCCCTTATTTTGCTGAAAATACAAGCTGAAGGCAGGTACTCTACAGCTGGAGATGTAAGACCATATGCTACTTGCACATCTGATCTCATTGAAAAAGGAAGCAGAGGAACTGTCCCAGATTACCAGGGACAGATGTCATGAACAAGAATAACTTAGGGGAAGTGTTCTGTACAGCACATTTCTGCTCAAGAAGACAGCAGTAGTAACCAACTTCTCTTCCCATCTCAGAATACGTTTGAGTTGCTTTTATCTCTAGATACTAGAAAGCTACTGGGATTTTAGCAATCAGACCTGTTCTTCAGTAATAACCATGAAATTTTACTCCCTCTCCTACCTTGCTTCCACGCACTGACAAAACGAGATATATATCCAATAGTTATGTATATATTTGCGTATCCTTTTAACTGAACCAATCTCATCGTATTTGCAAATCTGATCAACTGCTTGATAATTAAGCAGGGCAGCTGTAGAATTTCCCTCTTCTGCTGCTCTTGCACTCCTTCCCAGTGCACAGCACAGCCAGGTCCTCTTAATCCTTCTGCAAGACAGGCCTCTCCAGAAGAGCAAGGAATATACTATTTCAGTTCAAGGTGTCTTGACTGCTGCCAGTTCCAATATCTGACTAATGAAACTAAAATGACCACCCCAAGACAAGCTTTCCCTGTTCTTAAACTGAAGGAACTGGTGAAAAGTTTAACTCTTTCATATGTTCCCTTTTCATGTCTCCCTGGTATGAAACAGCATGAGTCCAGATTTGATCAGGGCCTGAGCAAGTCTTGAGGTAAACTGGGGGAAAAAAGATTTCTCAAATAAAAGTGACATTACCATATATATGAATAAATTTCAGAGGAAATAAGAGTTTTCAACTATTCCTCAAAGTTTGGTTGCTGTGAGGGGAAAAAAAAAACGTGCTATGAAGGGCAAGGTGAAGAACAAAAACCAAGTTTTTCTTAAGATATTTCAGAATTAAAGATCACAAATTTTGTTCCTAGTACTTGACAATATGTAGGAAAGAATTAATGAAATAACTGAGCAAAAGTGAAAAATGCAATCCTTAACTTTCTAACTGTATGCAGAAACTGTATTTGGATTTTTGGCTTTATAGTGGTGAAATGATTCTTTGGTACAAACAGTTTCACATAACTACCTTTGTGGGCTTGAGAAATACCAAGACCACCTGAGAAATACATGGACCATTTGCCCTGTGGACAACCAGATGGCTCTGGAACTGAGCTGGGAACAATCCTTAGGAAGATATAACTAACCAGCATATGCAACCAGAATATCTGAAAGGACTCAGAAAGCTGAATTAATCTTTTCCATTTCTTTGATGTATCACTCTAATTTAGCAGGGTCTTAGTAAAGACAACAGATAGGAGCAAAAGCAATTACTTCCAGGAATTTGAACAGGCTTCATGCATTTCTCTATTTTAAGGCACTAAAACCTAGACAAGTTTACAGAACTATTTCTTTAAAAATTACTAGAACATATCTAGTTCTGTGCCTTTATTAGTTACTGCCAGAGCAGCCTATAATGATTTCCTAGAAACAAGGTCTCTTGCAATTTCAACTGCAGAACAGGCTGTGATGCTGCACAATCACAGTTGGCTCTATAGTTCTGCTCATGGGAGATGAAGCGTTGACCACACAAAAATAATTGCACTTCTTTGGCCCATCACATCTTCACCCCTCAAAGTGCAATTCCAGTTAACGTTCATGTACGTTAGAAGCTGACAAAGATCATCCTGGACATCTTTTTTTTCTCCTTCTATTCAAAAGGAAGAGATGAGGCAAGCTTCAAGAGAAGCAACTCAATCCAAGCCAGAAGAGCCTTCCTCCAACAACAAGCCTCTGGAGTCTGCAAGATTAATCTAATGATTACTACTATCTCCTCTAAACAGCCATAAAGGCAAGTTAGACCAGGACTATTGTTATCCCTGGTATCTGTAATGGGTTCTGCCCTAGAGGTTTCTTGGCACTGTCACTCCCTTACCCTTGGTTCCAGACCTGCTGTCTGCTACTCTTTATGCACGTACAGGCCCAGTGTGCAGACCACTCCAGCTCCTCCACAGCTCTGTTGAGCACACAGGAACAGGTCTGGAAGTTGCTAAATTAATTGATTACACCAGACAGCAACCTCGTCGCTTGAGTGTCTTCTTCACAGAACTGAAAGGCTTAACGAGTGGGAAACAAAACACCCACAGAGGATACTGAAAAAGATATCGGAGTGGAAGAGTATCTCTGTCTGCAGCTACTCCATGCCCTGCCAGGCCCTAGCCTCCCTCTCTCTGCAGAGCTGTGCTGCATCCCACTCTCACTACAGGTTTTCTTCTCCTGTGCATACCCTGTTAAAGAGGTTTTGGTCTAATTAACTATCCTGCTGATAAAAAATTGCGAAAGGATCCTAGTCTTCCAGGTACTTGCAGATTCATTAACACATTAAAAGCACGAACCCTCTCTCTCTCAAAGGAAAACCACCACCACCACATACAAACAAAAACAAAAAGCAGAAAACTTGCTCAGAAGAAACATGATATTTGCAATTTCAGATTTCAACCAGTTAACTCAGGTAACAAATAAGCTTCTAGACTACCACTAGTGCCCAATTATTTACCTAATTGGTGATTAAATTGAATTTGTTAAGCTGTTGAGAGACCAAAGTTAGGACTAAAATATATAAAACATCATATACTAAAATATTCATGTACCAAACATTTTATGAGATGATCACTATTAAGATTCCTAATCCAACTTCTTTGGCTGAGACAACAGTTTCATTAACTGCCACGGTGAAAATCTAATGATGCATGGAAATATGTCTTGAAAACACCAAACAAGCAGAATCATCACTGACACCCATGGCCCAAAGAATCTGGGTACCAACTTTCTATTTCAACACAGGCAGCTACAGATACAGCAGCTAAACTCATCTGCACTAACTCTAAATCTTTTTAGAAAAAAATAGTAATGGAACTACCACTATCGTTAAATGTGCAGAGGAAAATATCCAGGGACAGAGTTTTTTTCATAAAACATAATTTCACATGAATCTGCAGTTACTTACAAGATACAAAAATAGTTAATACCTCACATTTGGGTTCTTTTAGGGTTTTACACTCCGTGATATTACTTAAGCTCCTTTTTAACTAAAAATGGGGTTGACTAACAAATGTGTGGAATATCCTAAGGTTTGGCAATACTAGACTTCAAATATCAGTATGGGATTTGTGGGTGAAGGAGACCAGTCCCAGGACACCAGCCCAGTGTTGGACTCTCAACCTTTCCCTCCATTCACAAGGCACAGTTTAAGAAGCTTGCGCTGTGTCAAATGGCAAATTTCATTTTGAAGCTCCTTTGTATAAAGCAAATTCTGCTTTTATGCCCTATTGCTGTAAAATACAAATTTTGTACATTTATGTTCAATGCAAAAACTCAATGTTTTCCTGTCACATTGTATAAAGAAGAAAAATGAGGTAATAATCCTAAGTATGCACTATCCTATATATGGGCTTCCAGTGTCCATAGTAGAGATGCATTTTCATTATACATTTGAAGACACTTCTCGGAAAATGTCAGACACACACAAATACATAAAGTGACTGCTAGGTAATTTTATTTTCAGACCTTTAAACCTATATGACTACCATCTTATTAATAAGAAGCGCTGGAATTACTTAGTGTCTCAAAAAAGCCCAAGATCAAAAGCAGTATAAATGTACACTAAATAAAAATGATGACACTGTATTCAAATTTCTAATTAATATATTTTACAATGTTAAGAATAACAAGCATTTAAAATTGCAATGCCAAAACTGAACCCGATTTGGCTATTCTGTGGTAATGTTATTAGCTTTCAATGGCAAAATGTTTATCAAAATAATACTCTCTAATTAAAATAACCTTGCTGGTATCACTTGTGAAGAACAGCAGCATTCCATGTACTATATAAATATGTTTATGTCTCAAAAATGAAATGATCTGCAGCTGTCCATTTAAGTCTTAATGCAATTTTTTTTGAAGCAGAAGGAATCCTACACAAGTTTAGGCAGCATACTGCTGGTACTTGTACCATGCTTAGAGAGCCAATATCACATAAGAATACACTTCCTCATAATAGCCTAGAGTAGCATAAAGATTAGATTGATAAAGTAATATATATACACACATATATATTACCTGTTCTTGCCTCTCCAGCCACTTGTCCACCATGGGATGACTGGCACTTAACGATGAACGAGCATTGTCTCTCTGAAACTGGTTAGACCAGCTACTAGTATCTCGTGGTAGGCTTCTGTAGTTTTCATCTTTCTAGTTTAAAAGAAACAAAAAAGTGTCTTATAAAAAACAACCAGTCCTTGCACATTAACAATGCAGCTGGTTATTAAACCAATATAAAAGGAAGACTGACAAAGGAGAACGCAGGACCGGCTGGATCCAAGGACAATGTGATTGACTGGCCATTCAATGGCAAGAGCTCCCCTTCGTTAATGGCAGCGAAGCCCACGCAAAGCCTTTGGTGGGTTTGTAGCTCCTGCACCCACTTGTGCTTCACTACCTCTTTTTTTCCAATCTCAAACCTCTAGTGCAGAGACTTCCCAAGCACATACTCAGGAAGGCGTTCAGAGCATCATGCTCCTTAGTTTCATTCTCACCAAAAGCAAATACACCATACAACAGCCCATCCAGTAACAGGTAAGGCCACTATATAATTTTACCAAGTCTCTGCATGTTATCAATTTTACAGTCAAAGCTGTGTCACTGCTCCAAGTACTGTCCTTTAGACCAGAATCATATGATAGAGAGTTCAAAACTTGAATTCATTATTTCACATTATAATGCTTTGCTTTGCTTGCCTGAAGGTATACAAATACCATCATATTTGTAAAACAGCAGGAGGTGGAGATTGTGTTGACGGAGATACATTTATCCCATTGAGACTGCTAAAAAGGTGTGGGTTTTTTTCTTTTTTAATTGATTAGTTTGTCTTCACATCTTTGCTACAAGCTGTACAAATTCTTTAGCATCTAAAGATGATTAGTCCTTACCTAGTCTGAGGACTAAAAGCCAATAAAAACACAGAGGCAGATCCTTAACGATGGGAGTTACCCTTAGCCTAAAGTCAATGAATTACTGATAACTTCCGTGGGTTAGTTCCCTCCAACTGAAATAATATATGGAACTGAAATTCTGCTTAGCTTTTCAAAAGAGGATTATAAATATACTCTAAGTATCCTTCCTTCAGGAGCAGAGTATTTTTTCAGTCAATGTTTGTCTATCCTCATGCCAAATCAGATAATTTAGAGAGAGTATCTATTTTCCTTATAGTCATTTACTAGCAAGTAAAATACGATTGTAGTCCTACACATGTTGCAATACTACTGCTTTCAGGAATCTTGAAAATCTCTCAAAAAAATAAACACCAGCTCACACTTGCAGCTAAAAACTATTTTTTTTTTTATTTATAGCACACAGGAAATTTTTGGCCCTTTCTTAAATCTATACTTCATTCCATCAGCATGAGTATTTCCTTTTTCTATTTACTGTATTGATATTTCTCTGGCCTGGCACAGTAGTAGTCTAACATTATAAAATATGGACTGTGGTATCAATTGCCTTACAATTATCCTTCATGACTTTATTTCTTGTAAATGTATGACAGGCTTTGCTAGAAAATTCAAGTCTCAGTATAACTGTGATACATAGTACAGTTTTCAAAAGCTTTGTAGGAGAGCAGTCTTTTCCCAGACGTATCAAAATTAAGCTTTCTTAATTGATGACAACTTCTTTTTAGAGACTTTACAGTAAAAAACAAGTCTCCCATTTCAAGACATTAAAGCTTGAATTCAATCAGCACAAGATAACCTTGTAAAAATATGCCTGGCACAAGCAACCAGCCAAACAAATCACTCTCATAAATTAGTTTACCCTGCCACAAATGAGTAAAAACTTTGTGTCTTTCAGCAAATAAAAAAATCCTGTCTTCCTGTGTGGTTAACCACAGAGAAAACTAGAAACTTCCTCAGTCTCTTGCTTAGAAAGGGACAGTGGAAGTCAGTCACTGCTTTGTACAACTGTCCCTTAGCAGAGCCATAAAAGGCAGGGAACAGCGTACAAATTGATTTTTTCCTGTTGCTTCTCTTATTCAATTCTTCTCTTGTGGTGACAGATCTGGCACAGTTCTTATAAGCCAAAACAACTACTTCTTCTTGTTCAAAGTGGTGGAAAGGTATAACAACAAAATCAAAATCTGACAAAGAAATAACGGAAGATCATTTTATGCACAAAAACCCCCATACAACTGGTACATGAGTTATTGTCATCTAACAATAACTCGCTATCTGACAGACCATCACCTACTCTGAATGAACAGAAATTTCCCATGTAACAAGATGTCTTCTGTACTTCTGTACTTTATAGATAATTCCATTTTTTATCGATTCATGTTTACAATCTTCAATATAAAATTTTTAAAAAGACATTTTTATCTATACTATACAAAAATATCTCTCCACACAACATCCATTACCCATACACAGGAGTGTTTTGCAAGGGCAAGACAGAAGGAGAAAACATTCATCAAGGTATGTCTTGGTCTTCACTCATTCAAACACGAAGTTTCTGATCTGAATCATGCAGGACAGTCTTATTGCTTAGAGTTATATTGGAACTTCACGTTGTAAAAAGTCTTAAAAACCACAGCATACAGTAGAAGTTAAATTATCTAAGTTAAAAGAGTTAAATTAGGCCTCTTCTGGTGCATCTACCCCTAATGCCAAGAATTCTGCCAGGAGTTTACTCCTAACACTATCTGTGCTGACCAGAAGAGTATATTGGTCCCATTTACTGAAATATTTCTGCTGTAGGCCTCTTGTGTAGAAGATTGCCTTCTTCCTGCTAAGACCTATACCAATTCATTTTATACAGAAGGCATCAAAGTCACTCAGAAATTTCTCTGACAGCAGAAGTAAAGTTGGAATGGTAGAGAGATGTTATCAGAATGTAATAAAATACTTTGCCAGTGTTGCAATCACACAGAGAGTCATGTTGGTGTTAGGCAAACAGTGAAACATCATAAAAACCAACCAGCCATAACCAAGTCCTTCACTCCTTTCTTTGTTGTTGCTTTTTGGCAAACAGCTATCCCTGTACCGCACAGGTGACAGCACTGGGGCAAGCACTAAGCTAGACCAGGAGCACAGAGACCAGCACTTTTAACACTGCTGGATGAGGTCCTTCTCACAGACAGCTACACATCAAAACCATAAGATGCTGCTGGCTACCTGGAACCCCACCTATGCAGGGGTCTCCATTACTGCTACTGCCAGGCCTAATTCAAAGAGAGCGTGTTTTATAGAGGTGGAGGTGAAAAACACATTGCTGCAGCTTAGACATCAGGATTTACTGAACCAGCTGCAACGCTGGTTGCTATTTAAAATATATACATATATATTAGGGTTTGTTTTAAATATGCAAATGTTAACCCAGAAAGCTTTACTTCTATTCAGCATGATTTAGCGTTAGCACATGTGCTCCCAACATCCGACTGGAAAAGGTGTGTGTCGCTTTTAGCTTCAACACCACAAAGGAAAATATTTCATGGTATAGAAGCTACCAGGGTCACACAGGGAATTCTCATTTCTTCTAGAGCTGCAGCTGTAAGGCCTCCTGGGACCAGGGCTGACATGCATCATCAGTTACAATTAAATGCTCTAATTTTAAAAAAAAAAAAGTTTCTTTCCCAAACATCTTTGGGGACTACAGGCTATGTCAGCTTTATCATGTTTGAAATGGAAATCGATCAATATAACACGGAAACTGCCAAATCACAATATTACCCCTACACTTACCAGCAGCATTTTGCAGTGTTTTTAATGAGGACACATACTCTCACATCTTAAGATCTAGTTCAGCATAGTGTCCCTGTGGGGCTTTGCTGGAGGGTTGGGTGAAAGGGGACAGGAAAAATGAAGCAGTTTTGCTATACTTTTAATTTCAGATGATTTGCAATATATAACAAGCTCCTCATCAAAGACACTGCAGCTTGTAGATAAAATGATGCATTAGCATGATCTGTGTACTTCAATTAATAGCTGTCAGTGCATAAACTCGCTCACAATTTTTACTCACAGTTGTACCCCTACAGACTCCCAGCATCACTAACCCAATCAGAACATCCTCCACATGGTACGGTGACAGTTCCACATCTGTTATCTCATTTGCCACTAGGCCACTTTCCAATAGCAAAGGAGTTGAGGTTTTCCCTTTGTTCTGACCTCCTGTATGGCTAATATAAAGTGTGGCAAATTTGGGGTTTGGTTTTTGGGGGTTGTTGGGGGGGGGGGGTTTGTTTACTTTGGGGGTTTTGTTTTTGTTTTTGTTTTTAATTCTAGATAGCAATAGAACAGGAGTAAAATAGATTGAAGACCTTTTCAACGCAATTCTCTGGAAGGACATCCAAAAATGTAAAACGAGTTTTCACTTTAATTCTTTCTGCAGCAAATTGCCCACCTCTCATTCAGGATCTTCACTAAGAGAGACCATTTTGGGCACCAACTTTGTTTTTTTTTTTAACCTTTCTTTTTTTTATTGTATACCATGCATTTTGGGAAAGGCTTCTCGCTTGTTTGGGTTTGATTCCTTGTGATGGCCTCAGACAGAGATAAGATTTGTCCATGTTGGTGAGACATGAGGCTTCGTTTAATCTTTTGAGGTTATAATTTTATTTGACAGACTTTGGGCAAATTCATGTCTACAAGTGTATTTATTGTTGTTGAATCACTATAAAAACTGCTCTTCTTTTCTCTTTGTGCTCCATGTTAGACCCCGGACAGTTTGGTGTCACACCAAGACAGGATTCTAAAAGCTGTTATTTAATATAATTAATTAACAAAACATCCATACAATGAATGCAAATACTTCTGTCTGATGCAAATATCCATTTATGAACACAATAATATACACATATACCCATTTTCCATGCTGTCCAAAGGTCTAGTAAACAGATTCCTTTTTTGTTTTTGTTTGGTATGTTTTGTCTGTGGTTGTTTTAACTGGACCTTAAACAAATAAGTGAGGGATGAGACCAGCTGGACCCCCTTTTCCCCCCCCAAAAAAAAACACTGCACAAATAATGCCTACTTTACAGGGAAAATACATTACCTATGGGAAATGAATTAACCCAATAGATGTGTTGAATTAACAGAAATTTGCTTTTAAAAAAACCCTTTTTTACATAGAGGTCAGACTGGGAACTGATCTCTCTATTCATCAAAAGCGTTTTAACAGCAAATTGTACCAAATTTCAACGGTTTACCCCAAAACTAATCCTACCAGTCCCTGAGTAAGCAGCTCTTCATAAACTTCCATATGTCTTAAAATTCTGACAGTACTGCTTAGGTGATCTTCCTTTTCCTCTCAGTAGATTCAGTTTATTTTATCATTCTACAGTTTAGTTTCAAAGCTTGCTTTTTTTGAGATGTATTAAAGAACCTGGCACCAGGACCTATGGTAATCCAGATATAGCCCAGCCATCTAATGCATATAAGAAGGAGCTGGTTCCAGTCACCCAGTAACAGGAGTCTTTGACCTTAAGCCATTCTCCAAGGATGAAAAGTTAAAGAGGACTTCCATATTAAAGAATTATCTCAGCTTTGTGCCTCCTCTGAGCTCAGACCTGGAAGTTGGGTCATTTCCAGCAACTGTTATGAACTGGCTTAGGATGCAGAAGATGCAAATATAATAGTCTAATAAAGAACATGCATGCCTTATTTATGATGAAAATAGATGAGAAGAATGACCACTCTGTAGACATTTTGATGTCTTTAGAAAGACTTGTGTAGCACTATACGTAAGGGAGAGGTTTGATTGTACAGCCCTTACAGTTAATGATGATGTGGTTGAGAGCCTCTGGGTGAGGACTAGAGGGTTGTAAACCAAAGAAGATGTTGTAGTGGGTGATTACTACCAATTGCCCAGCCAGTATGTAAGCACCAATGAGTTATTCTATAGGCAATTAGGAGAAATTTCTGGATTCATAGCCCTTGTCCTTATGGGAGATTTCAACTCTCCAGACATCATCTGGGAATATCATACTGCTGTGACAAGCAGGTCTTGGAAATTCTTGAAGTTTGTAGGCAATGACTTCTTGTCACAGGTACTCAGTGAGCCAATTAGGAGAGATGCCCTCTTAGACTTGCTATTTGTGAATAGAGAAGGACTTGTGGGGGATGCAACGGTAGGTGGCTGTCTTGGCCACAGTGATTATGAAATGGTTGAGTTTAAAATTTTCAGTGTAATTAGAAAAAAAGGACAGCAGAGTTGCTAGTCTGGACATCAGGAGAGCAAACTTGAAGCTATTCAGGGAGCTATTTAGCAGAGTACCCTGGGAATCTGCTTTTGAGGGCTCAGGAGTCCACGAGTGCTGGTCAGTCTTTAAGAATCACCTTTTAGAAACACAGGAGCAGGCAATTCTACCATGTTGTAAGCCAAGCAAGCGGGGCAAAAGAGCAGTGTGGCTGAACAAGGATCTCCTCATGGAGCTCAGGAGGAAAAAGAAACCATTTGATCTCTGGAAGCAAGGTGAGGCTTTGTAGTAAGAGTACAGAGCTGTGTTTTGCTTATGCAGGGAGAAGATGCAAAAGGCCAAAGCTCAATTAGAGTTGAAACTGCCCAGTGTCGTTTCAGATAAGAAGGGGTTTTTAAGTATGTTAATAGCAAGAGGGGGTCTAAAGAAAACATTGGACCAATACTTGTTGAAGGTGGTCATCTGACTAATATTGATGAAGAAAAAGTGGAGGCAGTCAATGCATTTTTTTGCCTCAGTCTTTAATAATACTGGTACACCTTGGGCTGCCCAGTCTGCTGAGCCAAAGGACCACAAGTCTGGGAACAGTGACCTTTCCATTTGTGGACACTGAAATGATAAGGGACCAGAGCTGTATCAGTTGAATGTTCACAAGTCCATGGGGCCTGATGGGATTCATCCCAGAGTTCTGAAGGAGCTAGCGGATGCTATGTCAGGACCCCTCTCTATCATCAGGTCTTGGGAGTCTGGGGAGCTCCCTGCTGACTGGAAGCCAGCCAACATTATTCCAATCTACAAAAAGGGCACAAGGGAAGACCCAGGGAACTACAGAGCTGTTAGTCTAACCTCAGCTCCTGGAAAAATTATGGAGAAGATTATACTGGGTACTACTGAAAGACATTTAAAGAACAATGGAGTCATCA